>NC_068918.1:27239978-27543008 GCF_023091745.1 Budorcas taxicolor
AGAGATCATTCCTCTATAATACCTGTCGAATCCATCTACTTTCTATCCATCGCTTTAAATTAAGCTGCCATGATCTCTCTTCTAGAGTAAGCAATACAATCATAATTATCTGTAAGATTCCACTCTTATCCTACTCTCACCCTCTTACCCTTCTCATTCCTTCTCTCATTCTCTCACAGTGAACCAGAATGATTTGTTCATCTGCGTTGTTACTTCCAGTTTGACCCCAGGACAGCTTCCCATTAAAGATTGTATCAGATGTCTACAGTGCCTTCCAAGGGCCCTGTGACTATTGATCATTGCCTGTACTTCCTTTACGCTCATCATCAATGCTCCCATTACTCACTATGACCCTGTCAACTTGGTTTTGCTTCAGTTTTCTTAATTACAACTATTTTTTAGATAAGGTCTTTGCTGGCTCTGTTCCCCTCACTTATTTCAATACTCTTCTTAATATTCCACATGTAGGTGGCTCCTTCTCATTTTTCAGATCTCAACGCAAAAGTCACTCTCACAGAGAAGACTTCAGTGGCAAATCAATATGAAGTAGACCTTCCTCCTCCTAAAGCATCCTTGTTAATATTTATGACAACTCTATCTGTTTGTCTATTATCACCCAATTATAAATGGTGATGAGAAAGATCATATGATACTCAGATGCTCAAAAAATATTTTTTGTTTGAATGATCAGTAGATACATGCCAAATGAAGCAGAACTGAGGTGTCAATAACTGAGATACCACATTTCTCTGTGGATTAAAAATCAAATTCAATTGCTTTTGCTAGAAACCCTTTAAAAGATTTTCAAGTTTTGTAAGGATCCCAAATAAGAGTATCAGATGAAGTTTTCAGATGAGGTTAAGGTCTGAAGGCTAAATAAGATTTAGCTACATAAAGTTAGAGGAGAAGGTATTTACAAGCATAGGAAAAGGTTGACCAGAGGGTTTGAAAAAGGGTCAAGAAACTCTTGATGCCACAGCAGTGTTTACCTCTTGGTGGAAGAGCTGCCCTGGTATTTTATTTTTATTGTTACTATTATTATTGTACGTGTTTCTTCGATTTTCATGTAAGATTTGTGAGTCAGACACAAGAAGAAACAATTTTTAAGGGTGGCATGACTTTCTATTTTGCTTTAAAGAAAAACTTAAACAAATACACAGAAGAACTTAGCTAAATCAACAATTTGCTATCCCTTACTACCAAAAAGGAACCACTTGAAAAACCAAATTAAAAAAAAAAAAAAAACCTTTATAGGCCTTCTGGTGATTGCCCATTACTCTAATATGATTTGATGCCTATTTTTGATCTACTAATTTATCTCTTGACTTCTGTCTACTCATACACCCTTAAAATCATATCACTGTTCTAATGTCTCTACTGATCTGTGCAGCCACAAATGATGGCGCTAAATCTTCATTAGGTGTCACATCAAGCACAGGCAGAATCTTTTGACCTCAGCTTTAAAAAAGGAGCCATTAACTTGCACAGTCCCCGTTTTCTTTTTCATATCCATCTCTAACCATTATCAGACAGATGAAAAAAGTGAAGATAGAAAAAGTATTATTAATATACTTAATGTTTTAGTGAAAGGTTTATATTATAATTCTTATTTCCTATAAAAAGCAAACATACTTTCTTTGCTAGTGCCCATTGACTGCCTTTTTTTAAAAATCGGTTTTCAGACAATAGATAAACATCAGTAAACACAAGAAAACTTAATTTTGCAGGCTATGTCATTTAACACATTAAATGTTTTAAAGCTAGAAGTTGACAATAAAACTTTATTTTTAATGCTTGAATGGCAAGGGAAAAAAATCATACTCTTCAAAACAATTCCACTGCCTATGAAGAAATTGAAATTGACATTTACAAAGATTAAGATGATATTTTTAAACACTACCATCAGTAGTGATGGCATATAGTGAAAGCAAATTTATAGTTTTTAAAATTTTACTTAATAGAGAAGAATAAAATGTAAATCAATTGAACATTCAACTTAAATTACAAAGAAAACAATAAAACAAAATATAATATCAGAAATAATTAGGAGATAAAATCAGAAATCAATAAATGAGACAACATTTTATCAATAATTAAACCTAAGACCAGGTTCTATAAAAATTACCAGCTGAGCCACAAGAGAAGCCCAAGAATACTGGAGTGGGTAGCCTATCCTTTCTTCAGCGGATATTACTGACCGAGGAATCAAACCAGGGTCTCCTGCATTCCAAGTAGATTCTTTATCAACTGAACTATGCAGAAAGCCCTGTATAAAAATTACAGATATATCAATTTTGGCAAATCTAGTTAAGAAAAATAGAGAGAAAATAAAATATATATATAAATGACTGCTTATGTATAGACGTGGCAGATATTTCCAAAAGTATGACAGTGCTTTTATAACTATGCTATGCTAGTGTTCATACAACTATGTTAATAACTTTGAAAAGTATGAAGTGGATAAATACCAGAGAAAATATTTTAAAAGTTCAAATTGACTCAAGAATTGATAGAAAACTTAAATAGCTTTAGAATAAGATCAGTTCAGTTCGTTCAGTCGCTCAGTCATGTCCAACTCTTTGCGACCCCATGAATCGCAGCACGCCAGGCCTCCCTGTTCATCAACAACTCCCGGAGTTCACTCAGACTCACGTCCATCGAGTCCGTGATGCCATCCAGCCATCTCATCCTGGGTCGTCCCCTTCTCCTCCTGCCCCCAACCCCTCCCAGCATCAGAGTCTTTTCCAATGAGTCCACTCTTCGCATGAGGTGGCCAAAGTACTGGAGCTTCAGCTTCAGCATCATTCCTTCCAAAGAAATCCCAGGGTTGATCTCCTTCCGAATGGACTGGTTGGATCTCCTTGCAGTCCAAGGGACTCTCAAGAGTCTTCTCCAACACCACACTTCAAAAACATCAATACTTCAGTGCTCAGCCTTCTTCACAGTCCAACTCTCACATCCATACATGACCACTGGAAAAACCATAGCCTTGACTAGACGGACCTTAGTCGGCAAAGTAATGTCTCTGCTTTGGAATATACTATCTAGGTTGCTCATAACATTTCTTCCAAAGAGTAAGCGTCTTTTAATTTCATGGCTGCAGTCACCATCTCCAGTGATTTTGGAGCCCCCAAAATAAAGTCTGACACTTTTTCCACTGTTTCCCCAACTATTTCCCATGAAGTGATGGGGCTGGATGCCATGATATTCGTTTTCTGAATGTTGAGCTTTAAGCCAACTTTTTCACTCTCCTCTTTCACTTTCATCAAGAGGCTTTTGAGCTCCTCTTCACTTTCTGCCATAAGGGTGGTGTCATCTGCATATCTGAGGTTATTGATATTTCTCATGGCAATCTTGATTCCAGCTTGTGTTTCTTCCATTCCAGCGTTTCTCATGATGTACTCTGCAGAGAAGTTAAATAAGTAGGGTGACAATATACAGCCTTGATGTACCCCTTTTCCTATTTGGAACCAGTCTGTTGTTCCATGTCCAGTTCTAACTGTTGCTTCCTGACCTGCATACAGATTTCTCAAGAGGCAGGTTAGGTGGTCAGCTAATCCCATCTCTTTCAGAATTTTCCACAGTTTATTGTGATCCACACAGTCAAAGGCTTTGGCATAGTCAATAAAGCAGAAATAGATGTTTTTCTGGAACTCTCCTGCTTTTTCCATGATACAGCAGATGTTGGCAATTTGATCTCTGGTTCCTCTGCCTTTTCTAAAACCAGCTTGAACATCAGGAAGTTCACGGTTCACGTATTGCTGAAGCCTGGCTTGGAGAATTTTGAGCATTACTTTACTAGCGTGTGAGATGAGTGCAATTGTGCGGTAGTTTGAGCATTCTTTGGCATTGCCTTTCTTTGGGATTGGAATGAAAACGGACCTTTTCCAGTCCTGTGGCCACTGCTGAGTTTTCCAAATTTGCTGGCCTATTGAGTGCAGCACTTTCACAGCATCATCTTTCAGGATTTGAAATAGCTCCACTGGAATTCCATCACCTCCACTAGCTTTGTTCATAGTGATGCTTTCTAAGGCCCACTTGACTTCACATTCCAAGATGTCTGGCTCTAGATTAGTGATCACATCATCATAATTATCTGGGTCGTGAAGATCTTTTTTGTACAGTTCTTCTGTGTATTCTTGCCACCTCGTCTTAATATCTTCTGCTACTGTTAGGTCCATACCATTTCTGTCCTTTATCAAGCCCATCTTTGCATGAAATGTTCCCTTGGTATCTCTAATTTTCTTGAAGCACACTCTAGTCTTTCCCATTCTGTTGTTTTCCTCTATTTCTTTGCATTGATCGCTGAAGAAGCCTTTCTTATCTCTTCTTTCTATTCTTTGGAACTCTGCATTCAGATGCTTATAGCTTTCCTTTTCTCCTTTGCTTTTTGCCTTTCTTCTTTTCACAGCTATTTGTAAGGCCTCCCCAGACAGCCATTTTGCTTTTTTGCATTTCTTTTCCATGGAGATGATCTTGATCCCTGTCTCCTGTACAATGTCACAAACCTCATTCCATAGTTCATCGGGCACTCTATCAGATCTAGTCCCTTAAATTTCTCACTTCCATTGTATAATCATAAGGGATTTGATTTAGGTCATACCTGAATGGTCTAGCGGTTATCCCTATTTTCTTCAATTTGAGTCTGAATTTGGCAATAAGGAGTTCATGATCTGAGCCACAGTCAGCTCCTGGTCTTGTTTTTGTTGACTGTATAGAGCTTCTCCATCTTTGGCTGCATAGAATATAATCAATCTGATTTCGGTGTTGACCATCTGGTGATATCCATGTGTAGAGTTTTCTCTTGTGTTTTTTTTTTCTGCACTAAGCACAGGCAGCAGGAGCTACCCCAGGTCCGAGGTCAGGGGCAGCGGCCTAGAGTGCCAGGCTGTGACTGTGCAGGAACGGCCGAGAGGACCTACCCTGCGTCTGAGGTCAGTGGCGGCCAGGAGGGGGTATCCCACATCCGAGGTCAGTGGCGGCCGGGAGGAGACACCCCGCGTCTGAAGTCAGGGCGGTGGCCGAGAGGAGCTACCCTGCATCCGAGGTCAGGGACGGCCGGGGGGAGACACCTGCGTCCAAGGTCAGGGGTGGCGGCCGGGAGGAGCTATCCTGTGTCCGAGGTCAGGGGCGGCCGGGGGGAGACACCCCATGTCTGAAGTCAGGGGTGGCTGGGAGAAGCCACCTCACACCCCAGGCTAGGGGCGGTGACCCTGAGGAGCCACCCCGAGCCTGAGGCCAGGGCCGGCGGCCAGGAGGAGCATCCAGAGGAGCGGTGGCTGCGCAGGCACAGGAGGGCCTAGAGGAGCTATCCCACTTTGAAGGTCAGGAACCGCGGCAGTAAGGAGATACCACTTGTGCAAGGTAATGAGCAGCGGCTGTGCCTTTGTTGGAGCTGTGAAGAGATACCCCACGCCCACCATAAGAGAAACCCAAGTAAGATGGTAGGTGTTGCAAGAGGGAATCAGAGGGCAGACACACTGAAACCATACTCACAGAAAACTAGTCAATCTAATCACACTAGGACCACAGCCTTGTCTAACTCAATGAAACCAAGCCATGCCAGCGGGGCAACCCAAGATGGGCGGGTCATGGTGGAGACGTCTGACAGAGCATGGTCCACTGGAGAAGGGAATGCCAAGCCACTTCAGTACTCTTGCCTTGAGAACCCCATGAACAGTATGAAAAGGCAAAATGATAGGATACTGAAAGAGGAACTCCCCAGGTCATTAGGTGCCCAATATGCTACTGGAGATCAGTGGAGAAATAACTCCAGAAAGAATGAAGGGATGGAGCCAAAGCAAAAACAGTACCCAGTTGTAGATGTGACTGGTGATAGAAGCAAGATCCGATGCTGTAAAGAGCACTATTGCATAGGAACCTGGAATGTCAGGTCCATGAATCAAGGCAAATTGGAAGTGGTCAAACAAGAGATGGCAGGGGTGAACGTCAACATTCTAGGAATCAGCCAACTAAAATGGACTGGAATGGGTGAATTTAACTCAGATGACCATTATATCTACTACTGCGGGCAGGAATCCCTCAGAAGAAATGGAGTAGCCATCGTGGTCAACAAAAGAGTCTGAAATGCAGTACTTGGATGCAATCTCAAAAATGACGGAATGGTCTCTGTTCATCTCCAAGGCAAACCATTCAATATCACAGTTATCCAAGTCTATGCCCCAACCAGTAACACTGAAGAAACTAAAGTTGAACGGTTTTATGAAGACCTACAAGACCTTTTGGAACTAACACCCAAAAAAGGTGTCCTTTTCATTATAGGGGACTGCAATGCAAAAGTAGGAAGTCAAGAAACACCTGGAGTAACAGGTAAATTTGGCCTTGGAATGCAGAATGAAGCAGGGCAAAGACTAATAGAGTTTGCCAAGAAAATGCACTGGTCATAGCAAACACCCTCTTCCAACAACACAAGAGAAGACTCTACACATGGACATCACCAGATGGTCAACAGCGAAATCAGATTGATTATATTCTCTGCAGCCAAAGATGGAGAAGCTCTATACAGTCAACAAAAACAAGACCAGGAGCTGACTGTGGCTCAGATCATGAACTCCTTAGAGTAAAGAACACATAAAATTTTAGAAAAATTTCTAAGGATCTACCTCCAAAAATAACACCTGGCCCAGACTTTTTTGCATAATCTCTAAGATGGTTATAAATAATTCCTTTCCTATTAATACTGTTTCAGATAATAAAAAATCCTTGTTTTCAAAACTAGCCAAACTCAGCTCAAAAGCTTGACAGATCTAATAAATGCAGAGATTAACTATAATACAATCTCAGTTATATCAGGCTAAACTGTATAAAACTGCTGATATGATAGCTATACTTTACCTACAATCATTACAAATTAATAAAGTTAAACATAATTAACTACCAATTCAAAAATCCTAACTAATTTACTAACAAATAAATCTAGCAGCATATACAAAGTATAATACATGGTATTCCTTTTTTCATAGAAATATATTCAAATTTAAATGATCTTAAGATACCTTGAATATACACAGAATTTATTTTGTTATGCCAACCAATTTCTTTTTCTTTTTTCAGGTTTTAAACTTTGTATTTTACATGGGAGCATAGCCAATTAACAATGTTGTGATAGTTTCAAGTGGACAGCTAAAGGACTCAGCCGAACTTATATCCATTCCCCCCTCAAACTCCCCTCCCATCCAGGTTGCCACATAACATTGAGCAGTTTCCTGTGCTATATAATCTTTTTATTTTTAGAAGTGAATTTAACATATTAGTTTACTAACACGACAGATATGTCTAGTTTTAATTTTATCACATTGTACATGATCTTTCAATTTATGGTCTGTATTTTCTTCATCTTGTTTTATTTTGTATTCCTTACAACAGTTTTACAGTGTTTCCTTTTTGTCCTAAAGCCTAATCTTATAAATACAATATTTTAAGATGCCCAGTTGTTTAATTATTAAGAGTATCTGTTTAATCCTTACAATTAACAATGATAAAATTTAAATATTTTCATTTCAAATCTCTCATAATTTATACTATTCAATATTTTTTGATTAGTATATTTGTATATTCTTATAGGTCTATATCATATTTTATATTTAAACTATATATTTCAAACTTCAGGAGTAAAAGCTAATCTCAGCATGTTTATATTTCTCCCACACTTTCCTCTTACCCCTAACTACAAATATATATATATATGTGTGTGTGTGTGTGTGTGTGTGTGTGTGTGTAATATATTCATAGTGTATTAGTATATAGCATATATTCATATTTCAGGTTATATACCGTAAAGTCTATTTCATAACCAAATTTATCAGATTTATTTTTATTTAGTAGTTAAAAGAGTTCATTGTCTACCACTAGTTTTTTGACCATAGTTTTTATCATAATCATCTCCTGCTGCTGCTGCTGCTAAGTCGAGTCAGTCGTGTCCGACTCTGTGCGACCCCATAGACGGCAGCCCACCAGGCTTCCCCATCCCTGGGATTCTCTAGGCAAGAATACTGGAGTGGGCTGCCATTTCCTTCTCCAATGCATGAAAATTAAAAGTCAAAGTGAAGTCACTCAGTCGTGTCCGACTCTTCGCGACCCCATGGACTGCAGCCTACCAGGCTCCTCCGTCCATGGGATTTTCCAGGCAAGAGTACTGGAGTGGGGTGCCATTGCCTCCTCCAGTCATCTCCTATTTAGTTATATTTAATTCCCTCATAGTTTTATGAAGGAGAAAAATAAAATGTTATTCAAATGTGTAAACTGCTTACATTCAAAGGGAAAAAATCAAATTCTATCTTCATGTGATACACTAAAATGAATTTTAGGCCATTTATACTGAAGAGATAACTATAAAAATAATTTATTTTAAATCATAAAAGAAAATATATCTCAATATTTATTAGATCCATAGATTTCACAGATTTCATAAAATCTATGACAATATCACAATGGTAAAACCTGAAAGATACCATTATATAAAATGTTATGAAATTTTCCATGTCAAGATATTCCTTAAACAACTTCAAAATAGAGAAAACTGAAATTAAAATATTTATAACAAATATAACATTTTAAAATAAATATCCAGAACCTTATAAATAATTAGTTCTTATGTTGAGATGTCATTTGTTGAGATCTTCAATTAAGAGGTCATTAATTCAAGATTTTAAATCTCTTAGCTAAAGAAATACATTTCAGGCATTAGATATAGAAGGTATAGTTTGAAAAAAGAAAATTACAGTTGGAATATTGGAAGAATTTGGAAGGAGATAAGAGACTATAAAAGACTGCCATTAAAAATGGTACAATTTAGATATAAATATGAATATACTAATTAGTTGATTAAAGAATCACTAGATAGTAAGGAGTTTGTTTTGACTTTCAAACCTTAGTTAATTCTTATTTATTTATCTAAATTTTATTTTTCCATATGCAAGGTCTGAATGTGTGCATCTGCAATGCTAAGTCACTTCAGTTGTGTCTGACTCTTCGCGACTCTATGGACTGTAACCTTGCAGGCTCCTTCCCCATAGGATTCTCCAGGCAAGAATACTGTCGTGGTTTGCCTGGCCCTGCTCCATAGGGTCTTCTTGACCCAAGGATGGAACTTGCATCTCTTAAGTCTTCTGCACTGGCAGGCAGGTTCTTTACCACTAGCACCAACAGGGAAGAACCAAGACTTGAATATTGCCTTGTAAATCTCCCTGATTCTCAAAACCAAGCTCATCTAGTTTCTTACAGACCTTCTCTTAGAAGCCATCCATAAAGCTGAATAATATCTTCATTTCAGCTCAGTTCAGTTGCTCAGTCGTGTCCAACTCTTTGCAACCCCATGGACTGTGGCACGCCAGGCTTCCCTGTCCATCACCAACTCCTGAAGCTTATTCAAACTCATGTCTATCATGTCAGAGATGCCATACAGTCATCTCATCCACTGTGATCCCCTTCTCCTCTTGCCTTCCATCTTTCCTACCATCAGGGTCTTTTCCAATGAGTCAGTTCTTCACATCAGGTGGCCAAAGTATTGGAATTACAGCTTCAGCATCAGTCCTTCCAATGAATATTCAGGACTGATTTCCTTTAGGATTGACAGGTTGGGTCTCCTTACTGTCCAAGGGACTCTCAAGAGTCTTCTCCAACACCACAATTCAAAAGCATCAATTTTTCAGTGCTCAGCTTTCTTTATAGTCCACTCTCACATCCATACATGACTACTGGAAAAAACACAGCTTTGACTAGATGGATCTTTATTGGCAAATATCCTCATTTACTAAACAGCTAAGCCTAAATTAAAAATACATGCTAGGATATTCTCCCTACAATCTTTTCACCTGTATAAGCACTGGAGGAGAGCTTTTTCCAAATAATTATCTTGATAAGATAAACAGTAGTGACATAGATTTTCATTCTATTAAAAAAGAGAATGATGCTCTTCAGGTTCAGAATCCATTGCCCCAATCATCAAAACACCAGGCAGTTTTCACACAAATGAAAGAAAAGTAAGAAAAGAAACAGAGCTTGAAATGTTTCATTACACAGATGCTGATCATTCGAGAATGCCCAGGGTCAACAGAACCTACTGGCCTGAAACAGCTGAAGACAGAGTGGTTTAATTTGTGGAAAACTATTACACTGTCCATATTGCAAAGGCAAAAGCGACTTCTAACAATAGAAAATTCTGCAGGCCATCACCCTAGCTACCGTTCAGAATACAGTCTGTCACCTAATCAGTGTATGACCTTGGGTCACCCATCCATCTTCCTAACCAGGCGAGTGGCCCCACTATGAAAAGTCAAATCCTAAAAAAAAAAAAAAAAAAAGGATGATGTATTTTATCTGTAGGCAGAAGCTGACACCAAATATCTAACTTTACAACTCTAACATCTATAGCTAACATCTAATATCTACCAAGTGCTTTCCACGTTGGCTTCCTTTGTTATAATAAAAGAACATTACCTCAAAACTGCAAAATCTTTCAAAGCTTATCCTCTTCTGGGAAGCAATCAGTCTAATTTCCTTACAATGAATTTAATGTTCATAATAAAGAATCTTTAATTATAGCAGAAGTAACCCATTTGAAATAGAAGTTTGATATCTACTTCTTTTTTTATGACAAGCTAGAGCTTTCTGAAGATGTATATATATATTTTTCCAGAAGATTCAAGCAATTTCTCAAATTAGCTTGAATCTTCAATTAGGAATAAGGCACTTGTGTAGGCTTGGAAAAAATGGCACTTATATAGTGGTTTCAATTTTGCTTTGTCAGATAATGATATAAGCCACAACACATCAGAGAGAATAATGAGCTTCTAGAGCTTTCACCAAAGCCTCATGAGCTGAAATCAGATCTCACTGTCTCTAACCCACAGCTGAACATTTCACTGGACGTGCAGAAAATTGCTTAATGACAAAGATATATGGTTCTGAGGCTTTAAAATCCTTATAATACAAACACATATCACACAGATTTTTGACAAGTCTCCCTGGATACCAAAAATAATCTGTCACTCCCACAGAAAACAAGCACCAATTATCAATTTCACCAGTAATGTATCTAGTTTATGAAAACATTAACCCAGTTCTGTGTACAGCAGTTGAATTTCCATCCCAGCCCCCTCCCAGGTGACTAAAAACTCTGAGAAATGGAAGTTTCTTGTGAAAAGCAAAGTAATACTTTTTAATAGCACATTATTTCAAAATTTCTAAGTTTTACTTTTGTGTGTGATCTCAATGACTCCTTTTTTCACTCATCTGTTCCCCTGATCAAAAAAAATTTAATCATATCAGCTTCCAAAACAAAGTTTTATAGTAAAATAAGCAACAGAAAACAAACCAGAAGTAAGTAAAACCAATCAAACACACACATTAGAAAATGGCAAGAGAGATCACTAACATGAAACCATCACTATTATACATTTTCAGGAACAAAATATAGATACTATCATTCTGACCAACCAGCTGAGAAAACACTAAGAGTGAGATATTTTGTTACTGTATAGTCCCCCTCCCCGCCATACTCTTTCAAAAGGAGAAATAAAAAGAGAACTAAGACACTTTTCAAATGTACTCTGATTTAAGAAAACTAAGGTAAATCAAAAGTCAGTTATTGACTTTTGCTTCAGGAGACAGCATTAGCAGCACTGAACTTCTAGGAATTAAAGCAGTATTGCATAGTAAAAAGAGGTGAAAAGTGAAAGTGAAAGTCACTCAGTCATGTCCAACTCTTTGCGACCCCATAGACTATACAGCTCATGGAATTCTCCAGGCCAGAATACTGGAGATGCTCAAAGACAGTTTCAAAGAACATAGCTCAGACTATCCAGGATCTCTTGGCTTCCCAGGTGGCACTAGTGGTAAAGAATCCATCTACCAATGCAGGAGACACAATAGCTGTGGGTTTGATCCCTGGGTCAGTTAGATTCCCTGGAGAAGAAAATGGCAACCAGTCCCAATATTCTTTCCTGGAAAATTCCATGGGCAGATGAGCCTGGCAAGTGACAGGCCATGGGGCTGTAAAGAGTTGGATGTGACTGAGCAACTGAGCACACACACACACATCTAGGATCTCTTGAGAAACCTGTATGTGGGTCAGGAGGCAACAGTTAGAACTGCACATGGAACAACAGACTGGTTCCAAACAGGAAAAGGAGGATGTCAAGGCTGTATATTGTCACCCAGCTTATTTAACTTCTATGCAGAGTACATCATGAGAAATGCTGGAATGGAAGAAGCACAAGCTGGAATCAAGATTGCCGGGAGAAATATCAATAACCTCAGATATGCAGATGACACCACCCTTATGGCAGAAAGTGAAGAGGAGCTCAAAAGCCTCTTGATGAAAGTGAAAGAGGAGAGTGAAAAAGTTGGCTTAAAGCTCAACATTCAGAAAACTAAGATCATGGTATCTTGTCCCATCACTTCAAGGCAAATACATGGGGAAACAGTGGAAATAGTGTCAGACTTTATCTTTTGGGGCTCCAAAATCACTGCAGATGGTGACTGTAGCCATGAAATTAAAAGACGCTTACTCCTTGGAAGGAAAGTTATGACCAACCTAGATAGCATATTCAAAAGCAGAGACATTACTTTGCCAACAAAGGTCTGTCTAGTCAAGGCTATGGTTTTTCCTGTGGTCATGTATGGATGTGAGAGCTGGACTGTGAAGAAAGCTGAGCACTGAAGAATTGATGCTTTTGAACTGTGGTGTTGGAGAAGACTCTTGAGGGTCCCTTGGACTGCAAGGAGATCCAACCAGTCCATTCTGAAGGAGATCAGCCCTGGGTGTTCATTGGAAGGAATGATGCTAAAGCTGAAACTCCAGTACTTTGGCCACCTCATGGGAAGAGCTGACTCATTGGAAAAGACTCTGATGCTGGGAGGGATTGGGGGCAGGAGGAGAAGGGGACGACCGAGGATGAGATGGCTGGATTGCATCACTGACTCGATGGACGTGGGTCTGAGTGAACTCCGGGAGTTGGTGATGGACAGGGAGGCCTGGCGTTCTGCGATTCATGGGGTCGCAAAGAGTCGGACATGACTGAGCAACTGAACTGAACTGACTGACTGAAGCAGCATCTTTACCATCTTAACTCTTTTTCAATATCTTGCCAGCTCCCATTGCTCTCCTCCCTACCTTCATCCCTGCCTTCCAGCCCTCCCAGAGACCCTCTCCATTTCTCAGTTTCAGCATCTCTTCCTCTTTCAGGAGCAAATTAGCTCCTGTTACCTGAAGAGGGGCAGGGGGCTGTTAAGGGGAGCAAGTACAACAAATTCAGCTAAACTTCTTCTGGTCCTGGTCCTGCCATTTTCCTAGAAAAGCTGACAGCTGACAAGGATGTACTCAGTATCATATATTTCACTCTGTCTATTCAATTCTGCATATTGAAAAGTAGAGACATTACTTTGCCAACAAAGGTCTGTTTAGTCAAGGCTATGGTTTTTCCAGTAGTCATGTATGGATGTGAGAGTTGGACTGTGAAGAAAGCTGAGCACCAAAGAATTGATGTGTCTGAACTGTGGTGTTGGAGAAGACTCTTGAGAGTCCCTTGGATGGCAAGGAGATCCAACCAGTCCCTTCTGAAGGAGATCAGCCCTGGGATTTCTTTGGAAGGAATGATGCTGAAGCTGAAACTCCAGTACTTTGGCCACCTCATGGGAAGAGTTGACTCATTGGAAAAGACTCTGATGCTGGGAGGGATTTGGGGCAGGAGGAGAAGGGGACGACAGAGGATGAGATGGCTGGATGGCATCACCGACTCGATGGATGTGACTTTGAGTGAACTCCAGGAGTTGGTGAAGGACAGGGAGGCCTGGTGTGCTGATTCATGAGGCCGCAAAGAGTCGGACAAGACTGAGCGACTGAACTGAACTGACCTGATTCTTTCTCCATGTCATGTGCATGCCAACTGCTTGGACTTCTCTCATTCATACAGATCCAATGTAGCTTCCTCTCTGAACCTTCTCTGGCCATTCCATTCCTCAATAAGCACAGGCTTCCTCAATTTCATTAACATATATTGTCTGTACAGTATATGAGGCATACTGTCTGGCACATAGCAATCAGTCAATTACCGTACTTATTTTAAAAATTTGCCTCACATGTTAAGAGGGTATTACATGTTCCAACAAATTTTTTTCATTTTTTCCAACCATATTATAACTCTGAAACCAGAAGCCATCTTCCTACAACTGAATGAAGAATGGATAAATTAATATATAATTAGTCACTGCTAGAACTCTATTTCCTTTATCTGTTTCCTTCTCAAATTGAAGCAGTTATTACCAAGAAGGTTTTAGTCTCTGTTTTATATTCTATACTGGTCCCTGAATCCAGCTCTTCCCATGTTCTCTAAGTTATTTCCCCCAAAGAAGAAATTGAGAGTACTGACATTTTCTCACTGCTTCCTGCCAAACTACTATCAACTTTCAGACTATGTTATATAGGCAAAATAACCATCCTACTGGGGGCTATTTCTCTAAGTTTAATTGTCTAAAGAGCACCTGACAGGCAGTGAATATTGTGGTTATTATTGTAACAAAGCATTAGTCACTCAGTTGTGTCCAAATCTTTGTGACCCCCATGGACTGTAGCCCACCAGGCTACTCTGTCCATAGGATTCTCCAGGCAAGAATACTGGTGTGGGTTGTCATGCCCTTCTCCAGGCGATCTCCCTTACCCAGGGATTGAGCCCAGGTCTCCTTCACTGCCGGCAGATTCTTTACCATCTAAGCCACCAGCGAAGTCCAAAACAGGTACAGTTCCTTATGCTCTTATCAGAAAATTAACATGTATAAAAATTATTTGTTTCCATCTAGAAGCCGACTGAGAATTTTTTGTCATAGGTATTCAGGTAAATCTGAATACTTCAGTGATTAATAAAAATACTTGATTTTGGTTAATGCATTTTCCCCTGTATCATAAGAAGATAAGTGCTTAGTAGAAACATGTCTAAAAAAGTATGCATAGGAAAAGTTTATGATCTAATGGTAATTATAAAAGAATTAAATATTGATGGAGATGTGATTTAAACTATATAAACATGGGAGAACAATTATTTCTGATTGAGGGACATGCCAGTGCGGTTTTCTTTTTCTGTTCTTTTATGCCTTTCTATATTTTCTGAAGTTTTATTCAATAATGATTTGTTTTGTTATCAGAAAAAAATAAGCATATATAACACATTTGAAAAATCATGACTAACAGAAGATGGAATGAGAATTTTCTTCTGGTCTCAAAAATAGTCTTAAGTACCCAAATCTAAGGACTGTAAATGCTAAGGACTCCTGTATAAGCAGATTACCAGGCACATTTTTAGGAATTGCTCAGAGTGAGCAAAACAGTTCTGCTAGTGAGCAAACATCACCACCACACAAATCACCACTACCTGTGCCCAGCTTAGGAAAGATGACTAGGGTAGTTGTTCAGTGTTTTGGATATGTCTGCTCAGGAGTTCAGCGCTGTGACTTCCTCCTACCCTTACCTAAATCAAGCAAAATAACAGCTCCCAGAGAACACAGGTGCTGACAAAGAAGAGGGGAATGGGAGCTCAATTTTCAGTCAGATATCTACTTACACATGGATTGCTACTTTCTTTTCTACGCATCTAAGAAAAAACAAGACGCAGGGATGGCAAGAAGAATGAAGAGAACAGCTGCTGATTTGCCTGAATTCCTACTCTTTGGCCAAACAAAATTAGGCAAGATCCCCACAGTTCAAAGGGATGCTGCAAAAAACCTTAAGCTGCTTGCCAGGTGACAACCCCAGTTACAAAACATGCTACAGGTGTACCCGGATTTCTCACTGAAACAAGTTGGGGTCACATCAGTACACAGTAGACATTCCCATGTGAAGATTTAGGAGGGACTTTTATGTTAACTATTCAAAAGAATTACCCACAGTAGCAGTTAATTAACCACAGCTCAGGTAAAGAATTTCCCATTTCCTCATCCATCTCCCGGCCCTAATTCTGTGACGGAAAAGTGGAGACCCAGAATGGTCTGTTAAATGCATCATCTTTAGATGTCTGTGCTCAGTGGCTCAGTCGTGTCCAACTCTTTGCAACCCTTTGGACTGTAGCCCACCAGGCTCCTCTCTCCATGGGATTTTTCAGGCAAGAATACTGGAGTGGGCTGCCATTTCCTCCTCTAGGGGATCTTCCTGATCCAGGGATTGAACCTGTGTCTCCTATGTCTTCTGCATTGCAAGCAGATTATTCACCCACTAAGTCATTGGGGAAACTGTTTAAATACATAAAAGCTGTGTACATATATACATTAGTGGTTATTACATGCAGAGAAACAGCATTCTACATAAACTTGGGGGTTTAAAAAGCAGCCATGGTGTCCTCTCTCACTTTTCTAAATTCTAAAATTCTATATTTTAAATTCTATATATAAAGGTCTATATTCTTAAATCCAAAATATCCTAAATTTCCAAATATATCTGGCTTCAAGAGTTGTTGATCAGAAATTATGGACCAGATTCAATGCAATCCCTAACAAACCACTATTGGTATTTTTAACTGAACTAGAAAAAATAATTTCACAGTCTATATGGAAACACAAAAGACCCCAAATTACCAAAGCAATCTTGAGAAAGAAGAATGGAGCTGGAGGACTTCAGACTAAACTTGTAATACAGTATGCTTGTAGTACAGTCTGTGTATAGCAGTATAGACTGTTGTACAGCTAGACATCAAGACAGTATGTCACAGGCACAAAATCGGAAATGTAGAACAATGGATCGAGATAGAAAACCCAGAGATAAGCCTACATACCTATGAGCAACTTCTTTGACAAAGGAGGCAGATATACAGTGGAGAAAAGATAGACTCTTCAAGAAGTGATGCTGGGAAAACTGGTCAGCTACATGTAAAAGAATGAAATTAGAACACTTCCTAACAACATAGACCAAAAAAAACTAAAACAAAGACAACAACAACAAAAAACTTGAAATGAATTAAAGACCTAAATGTAAGACTAGAAAATATAAAACTCTTAGAGGAAAATATAGGCAGAACACTCTTTAATATAAATCACAGCAAGATCCTCTATGACCTTACCTCCTAGACTAATGGAAATAAAAACAAAAATAAACAAATGGTGTCTAAGCTTTCGCACAGTGAAGGAAACTACAAGCAAGGTGAAAAGAAAACCCTCAGAATGGCAGAAAGTGCAAATGGAACAACTGACAAAGGATTAATCTCCAAAATATACAAGTAGTTCATGCAGCTCAATACCAGAAAAACAAATAACCCAAACAAAAGTGGGCAGAAGACCTAAACAGACATTTATCCAAAGAAGACATAAAGATAGCTAATAAACACATGAAAAGATGCTCAAAATCACTCTTATTGTGTGTACTTAGTCGTTCAGTCATATCCAACTCCTTGTGACCCCATGGATGGTAGCCCACCAGGTTCCTTTGTCCACGGGGATTTTCCAGGCAAGAATACTGGAGTGGGTTGCCATGCCCTCCTCCAGGGGTTCTTCCCAATCTAGGGACTGAACCCAGAACTGCCTCCTGCAGGCAGATTCTTTACCGTCTGAGCAACCAGGGAAGCCCCATTCATCATTAGAGAAATGCAAATCAAAACTACAATGAGGTAGCCTCTCACACTGACCAGAATGGCCATTATCAAAAAGTCTACAAACAATAAATGCTGAAGAGGGTGTGGAGAAAAGAGAACACTCTTGCACTGTTGGTGGGAATGCAATTTGATAAAGCCACTAGGGAGAACAGTATGGAGCGTCCTTAAAAAACTAAACTATATGACCTAGGAATCCACTACTGGGCATATACCCTGTGCGTGTATGTGCTAAGTTGCTTCAGTCATGTCCTACTCTTTGCAAGCCTATGAACTATAGCCCATTAGTCTCCTCTGTCCTTGGGACTCTCCAGGCAAGATTACTGGAGTGGGTTGCCTTGTCATGTCCTTCTCCAGGGGATCTCTTAAGTCTTCTCAATTGGTAGGAGGGTTCTTTAGCATTAGCACTACCTGAGAAGACCATATACCCTGAGGAAACCATTACTGAAAAAGACACATTAAGCACTATTTACAATAGTCAAGATATGGAAGCAACCTAGATATCCAAAGACAGATGAATGGATAAAAAAATTGTGATACATATACACAATGTAATATTCAGATTCAGTTTAGTCACTCAGTCGTGTCCGACTCTTTGTGACCCCATGAATCGCAGCACCCCAGGCCTCCCTGTCCATCACCAACACCTGGAGTTCACTCAGACTCACGTCCATCGAGTCCGTGATGCCATCCAGCCATCTCATCCTCGGTCGTCCCCTTCTCCTCCTGCCCCCAATCCCTCCCAGCATCAGAGTCTTTTCCAATGAGTCAACTCTTCGCATGAGGTGGCCAAAGTACTGGAGTTTCAGCTTTAGCATCATTCCTTCCAAAGAAATCCCAGGGCTGATCTCCTGCAGAATGGACTGGTTGGATCGCCTTGCAGTCCAAGAGACCCTCAAGAGTCTTCTCCAACACCACAGTTCAAAAGCATCAATTCTTCGGCGCTCAGCCTTCTTCACAGTCCAACTCTCACATCCATACATGACCACACCCTTGACTAGACGGATCTTAGTTGGCAAAGTAATGTCTCTGTTTTTGAATATGCTATCTAGGTTGGTCATAACTTTCCTTCCAAGGAGTAAGCATCTTTTAATTTCATGGTTGCAGTCACCATCTACAGTGATTTTGGAGCCCCCCAAAATAAAGTCTGACACTGTTTCCACTGTTTCCCCATGTATTTGCCATGAAGTGATGGGACCAGATGCCATGATCTTCGTTTTCTGAATGTTGAGCTTTAAGCCAACTTTTTCACTCTCCTCTTTCACTGTCATCAAGAGGCTTTTTAGCTCCTCTTCACTTTCTGCCATAAGGGTGGTGTCATCTGCATATCTGAGGTTATTGATATTGCTTCCTGCAATCTTGATTCCAGCTTGTGTTTCTTCCAGTCCAGCGTTTCTCATGATGTACTCTGCATAGAAGTTAAAAAAGCAGGGTGACAATACACAGCCTTGACGTACTCCTTTTCCTATTTGGAACCAGTCTGTTGTTCCATGTCCAGTTCTAACTGTTGCTTCCTGACCTGCTTACAGGTTTCTCAAGAGGCAGGTCAGGTGGTCTGGTATTCCCATCTCTCTCAGAATTTTCCACACTTTATTGTGATCCACACAGTCAAAGGCTTTGGCATAGCCAATAAAGCAGAAATAGATGTTTTTCTGGAATTCTCCTGCTTTTTCCATGATCCAGCGGATGTTGGCAATTTGATCTCTGGTTCCTCTGCCTTTTCTAAAACCAACTTGAACATCTGGAAGTTCATGGTTCATGTATTTCTGAAGCCTGGCTTGGAGAATTTTGAGCATTACTTTACTAGCGTGTGAGATGAGTGCAATTGTGTGGTAGTTTGAGCATTCTTTGGCATTGCCTTTCTTTGGGATTGGAATGAAAACTGACCTTTTCCAGCTCTGTGACCACTATTGAGTTTTCCAAATTTGCTGACATATTGAGTGCAGCACTTTCACAGCATCATCTTTCAGGATTTGAAATAGCTCCACTGGAATTCCATCACTTCCACTAGCTTTGTTCATAGTGACGCTTTCTAGGGCCCACTTGACTTCACATTCCAGGATGTCTGGCTCTAAATGAGTGATCACACCATTGTAATTATGTGGATCATGAAGATCTTTTTGGTACAGTTCTTCTGTGTATTCTTGCCACCTCTTCTTAATATCTTCTGCTTCTGTTAGGTCCATACCATTTCTGTCCTTTATCGAGCCCATCTTTGCATGAAATGTTCCCTTTGTATCTCTAATTTTCTTGAAGAGATCTCTAGTCTTTCCCATTCTGTTGTTTTCCTCTATTTCTTTGCATTGATCGCTGAAGAAGGCTTTCTTATCTCTTCTTGCATTGTAATATTACTCACCTTTAAACAGGACTGTATTTGAATCTGTTCTAAATGAGGTGGATGACCACTAGAGCCTCTGTTATATATACAGAGTGAAGTAAGTCAGAAGAAGAAATATCAATATTAATGTATATAAATGGAATCGAGAAAGCTGGTACCGATGATCCTATTCACAAGGCTGCAAAGGGAGATGCAGACATAAAGGAAGTTCTCTGGACACAGTAGGGAAAGGAGAGGGTGGGATGAATTGAGAGAGTAGCAGTGAAACAAATACGTTCAGTTCAGTTCAGTCGCTCAGTTGTGTCTTACTCTTTGCGACCCCAAGGACTGCAGCATGCCAAGCCTCCCTGTTCATCATCAACTCCTGGAGCTTACTCAAACTCATGTCCGTGTCGGTGATGCCATCCAACCATCTCACCCTCTGTCGTTCCTTTACCTCCTGCCTTCAGTCTTTCCCAGAATCAGAGTCTTTCCAAATGAGTTTCTTCTTTGCATCAGGTGGCCAAAGTATTGGAGTTTCAGCTTCAGCATCAGTCCTTCCAATGAACACCCAGATCTGATTGGATCTCCTTGCAGTCCAAGAAACTCTCAAGAGTCTTCTCCAACACCACAGTTCAAAAGCATCAATTCTTCAGTGCTCAGTTTTCTTTATAGTCCAACTTTCACATCCATACATGACTACTGGAAAAACCATAGATTTGACTAGACAGACCTTTGTTGACAAAGTAATGTCTCTGCTTTTTAATATTCTGTCTAGGTTGGTCATAACTTTCCTTCTAAAGACTAAGCATATTTAATTTCATGGCTGCAATCACCATCTGCAGTGATTTTGGAGCCCCCCAAAATAAAGTCTGTCACTGTTTCCATTGTTTCCCCATCTATTTGCCATGAAGTGATGGGGCCAGATGTCATGATCTTAGTTTTCTGAATGTTGAGTTTTAACCCAACTTTTTCACTCTCCTCTTTCACTTTCATCAAGAGGCTTTTTAGTTCCTCTTCACTTTCTGCCATAAGGGTGATGTCATCTGCATTCTTGAGGTTATTAATATTTCTCCCAGCAATCTTGATTCCAGCTTGTGCTTCATCCAGCCCAGCGTTTCTTGTGATGCACTCTGCATCTAAGTTAAATAAGCAGGGTGACAATATACAGCCTGATGTACTCCTTTCCCTATTTGGAACCAGTCTGTTGTTCCATGTCCAGTTCTGACCTGCATATAGGTTTCTCAAGAGGCAGGTCATGTGGTCTGGTATTTCCATCTCTTTCAGAATTTTTCAGTTTGTTGTGACCCACACAATATGTTAAGATAAGAACATTCCAGAGAAAAATCCTTCCTTTATCATTCTTTAGGCAGATGCTTTTCAATTAGTTTTTTTTGTAATTGATGTCTTTAAGCACACATTTTGGGCTTCCCTGGAGGCTCAGATGGTTAAAGAATCCACCTGCAATATGCGAGAACTGGGTTTGACCCCTGGGTTGGGAAGAGCCCCTGGAGGAGGGCATGGCAACCCACTCCAGCATTCTTGCCTGGAGAATCCCCATGGACAGAGGAGCCTGCTGGGCTACAGCCTATGGGGTCACAAAGAATCAGACACGACTGAGCAACTAAGCACAGCACAACACAAGCACCCATTTTATATGTTATCAGGCATAAAGACAATTAAGAAATATTCTGTTGTTGGTAACCTCACAGGTCAAGAGCTAAAAAACAAAGCCAGTAGACAAAATATGCCTCCTCAAAAAGCCCTGCATAAAAGAAGCATAGTTTTTTTTTTCAATCACAGCAGTCTTCGTTATGTGACTCTCTTATGATCTAACAAAATCATGAATATATTGGACATTTGTGGCCTTAGAGAATAAAAACTGTCTCTTTACACTGAAGGTAGAACAATATAAGATGAATCATCTGAGCTAGTAAAAAGTAAAATAATAGAGTGACCCAAAAAATTGAACAGTTATGGTTCAAGACTGACAAAATAGTGAGGGAAGAGTCAACCTTGGTTGTGCTAATTAAAATCCTTATTTTACTGGAGTATTTGTCATCTCTGCACATCAAAGAAAAAGTTATATCTCAAAGGAATTGTTCAACAGATATGGTCTAACTTGGCCAGAGGGAAGAGGATATTACTAGAGTTAATCTAGGCCAGCTTTAATTATGAATATATTTTGATTCTTGCAACACTTGTTGACATATCTTTAATCACTCTAAAAGAAGGATAAGATATGATAGATATGCATTTATCAACTATTTACATATAGGGTATGATTCTGCCTTTTTGCTTTGTCTGTCCCAAGGATTAATGGAATATCACCCAGTCTCTTACATTAAGACTAAACATACAAAACACATATTTTCAATCAAAGTGGTTTTTTATATAACTGAGTCCTACTAAATGAGACTGAACATACTGGGAAGGAAGGCCTTGCTGTGCTTATTTATTTATTTTTCTCTTAGTGATAATAATTTAGAGTCTCGGATTTTAAAAAGTATCAATATATTAAACATATAATTATCTTAGTAAAGTGGATATTTCAATTGGGGAAAATTAGAGAAAAGAAGAAATGAGGCATGCAGGAAAAGTGGCCAAATAGCAGGGATCTTTATGTATCAATGAAAGACAAGACAGGCTGAAAAAAGAGCAGTCATGACAGATTCTATCCAGAACAGATGGACCATGGACAGTCCACCTGCACCAGCAGCTTCAGTGGAAACTGATACTCCACTGGATTTTGAAGATAATGTGTTTTAAGCTTCCAATCTTATAAGCACTCAGCAGGAAAAAATTGCTGTCAATTCATTCCAATCGGTGTCACATTTTGCCATAGCTGAGAGCTGCCCAACATGCAGGTCCAAAATCTGTACATAAATGCTTTCAAGATTATACAGGGGTAATGGCTGGTGTGAGAAATAGGGATTTTTCAGAAATTCCTTGAACATTACATTAGGCTTGAAAAAGCTAAATGTCATAGGGAAGTATCCATGAACAGTATACATTTCCAATCCTGAAACAGATACTTCTTCCTTCCTGCTTTGGCTCCCATGTCCAAGAAAGAATGTGCATAAAGGTTCTTGGCAAAGTTTCTACTTTAATGAATGCAGAGTAGCTAGGCTTGAAAAGGACTTTCTGGATGTATTTCTGGAAGCTTAGTTTGTCCCTCTGATCACATGAGTGGCAGCCGGAAACTTTGGATTTATTCTCTCTTTTGACAAGAACTAGTCAATGTGCCTGATGTTTTGCCACCCTAACTTAATGTCTATCAGTGAAAATACTGTAGTAGACACTATTAACACAAAATTATCATATGCATAATAAATTCATGTCAGGATTTCCAAGTAACTAGGAACAACTACTTTTTAGATTGAAAATTTTCCTATCACATCTTGGGGACAAATTACAAATGCAAAGATATGACCTCTCTTGAAACTTTTGGCATATTACCCAGGGTATGCTTAGTCTTTCCTCCTTCAGCCTGCTATGGGAACCAAACTACAGTCAAGGCAACTCAAGTAAGTGGCACTTACTCACCCACCCAAACATGACTGTTTGACAAATGACAGAATCAGTGTTATTCCAACATAGGAAAAATGTGAAAAATGTTTAATATGATTGACAGGCAATTTATTCTCTCTCTGTTTTTCAGTAATCAATAATTTCCATATAATATAAACATCAATATTGGCTGCTCCTAAAGTGAATACATTATTTTATATTTCTTAAAACTGTACATCAAGAAAAAATGTTCTTTACGTAGTTTTCTTCTATTACATTCAAATAGTTCTATATTCTTAAATATTGGTATATTATCATAATCAATCACAAACATAATGCTCTAATAAAATGCTGCTGTATTATTATGTTATTTTAAAATACAGTTTATTTCAGATAATACAGAAAACCCATAACAATGGTTGTATTTCAGTGAGTTAAAACAATGTTCTCTATAGCAAATAAATACAAGATAAAAAAAGATACAATAAACCTTTTTATGTCATCAAGTGGAAATACGATAAAAATCACCTTTTTAGAATTTTCAAGAAGTAGACTACCAAAATTAACCCAGAGGCTTTTTTTTTTAAACATATATAGGATCTCTCTTCTCCACTTTTTTAAAATATTTATTTATTTGGCAGCACTAAGGTCCTAGCTGCATATGGGATCTCTTAGGTGCAGCATGCAGGATCTGGTTCCCTGATCAGGGGTCGAACACCGGCCCCCCACATTGGGAACATGGACCAGAGAAGTCCCTAACCCAAAGGTTTTAAGAAGGAAATTTCTGATTGCCTGGCTCTTGAGGGATATGGATGATCCCCAGGTGGACAATGTTTCCAGTGTACCATTAGCAACCTTTCAACAACCCTTCTTTTTGATATAGTAACCCTGAGAGTTGTATTTTATAACCATCACTGATACCAAATTGTTTAGACTAGACTAAGTGTTTCCCAGGTGGCAATAGTGGTAAAGAGCTCACCTGCCACTACAGGAGACATAAGAGACATAGGTTCAACTCCTGGGTCAGGAAGATCCCTTGAAGGAGGGCATGGCAACTCACTCCAGTATTCTTGCCAGGAGAATCCCATGGGCAGAGGAGCCTGGCAGGCAGCAGTCCATGGGTTCCCAGAGAGTCAGACACGACTGAAGAGACTTAGCATGCATACAGGACAAATGAAATGTTACCAAATATCCTTACCAATTCACCACCTAAAACAAGCAACACAGAAGACTCATATATTGCTAAAATTTTGGCCCCTGAATGGTGGAAAATACAAATAAGCATCTACTTACAAGAAGCAACGTTCATGAGGAATGGAGTTCAAATGGAAAGCTTTGTTTAAAGTATTTATAAATACCCTAATTCCATGTATGAATATTTGATTGATGAAATTTAGTATTTTTAGATTACAGATAAATAAGAGTATAAAAGAAGTATATGTTCATTTTCTATAAAAATCAGTAGGTATAAATCCGCCTTTCTTCATGTGAATGTTTCCAGGCTACATGAATTAGGGTCTATAATCTTTTCAAAATGTTTCACAGTCTATATACTTCTCTGAAAGTGAAATTCATCAAAAATATTGAGTGGACAAATTCTAGAGTCATTGAGCTTTGACACTCAAGTCCTAGCATTCGGTTTCATTCTGATTGCAAGCATCAGGGTCCTGGCAGAAAACATCTGACACACTTATATAGGTTAATTGTGAACAGTTTGAGGAGATTTTTATATCTGTGGGTAGGTTTCAGGCAAATGGACAGGCAGGGGTGTGCCATATCTGCTGCTGTAGAGGTCCCCACACTTAAGTCCCTTGTGTCTAGTGTAATGTTCTATTGCTGCCATCTTGAAATTCTTTAAAAAATTTTTTTTCACAAGGGCCCCGGCATTTTCATCTGCACTGGGGCCCAGGAATTACGTAGTCATTCCTGCCAATAGGAAATAGCGGGGGATCTAAAGGATTCTGTTGCAGGCTTCCTTCAGACTCAAAACAACAATACTAACTCCTCCCTGGGTCTCTTCCCTCTGACCTGTCTTGTGGGTTTTGGACTTGCCAGTTTTCACAATCATGTGAGAAATTCCTTTAATAAAAATTTAGGTAAATAGATGTAGGAATATATATGGATGAATAGACAGGTAGGTGTAGACAGAAAAAGATACATAGATTTATCTGGTAAAAACATCTCTATCATCTATCTATCTCCATGACAGTTTACTTTCTCTAGTTTCCTACTCCTTCTTCTTGTTCCTTTAGGTTTAGAAAAGAAACAGTTTCTTCTTTAGATAGTAAGAGAGAGAGAGACCAGGGAAATAAACACACCATGGCTAAATGTCCTCCACTCTGAAATTTCCCTCTTAGGGTCTCTCTTTGCCCTAAGCTGATTGAAAAATCAAAGGATAAGAGAATTTGTTTATGTGGCTCACAGACGTCAGCC
Source organism: Budorcas taxicolor (assembly GCF_023091745.1). Taxonomy (NCBI): domain Eukaryota; kingdom Metazoa; phylum Chordata; class Mammalia; order Artiodactyla; family Bovidae; genus Budorcas; species Budorcas taxicolor. The sequence continues at coordinate 27,265,827 of NC_068918.1, forward strand.
TGTTGAAACACAAAGTAAGATGGAGAAAAAGTAGGAATGAATCTAGAGGGCAAAATAATAACACTCATCATCCTAATATAGCTATATGGTAAATCCAAATGTAGCTTCCAGTTGATGTCATACGTAGCTTCAGTACAATGGCTGACTTATCCTACTGACCTTCTCTTAACTTCATGAGATACAGTTGCATTCCCTCTTCACATATAAGAAAACAGAGACTTATAAAATATAAGTAATGTGTCCAAAATCAGACAGCTAGTAAATGACAGAGCTGGGATTCAAATATTAGTCTGTCTGATCCCAGAGACAGTGGTCTTGGTGACTTTCCAAACATGTGGGAATTTTTCTTTGATGAATTTCTGTCTTTAATACACTCCACACAAAATATTCAAATTATTCCCAATAACTCCCTTGTATCTTATGATCAGCAAATATCCTACCCTTATAATCTTATTTCCCTAGATTATTCTTTTAGGAAAAAATGATCTCTGCTAAGATGTTACCTAACAACATTCCCTGGAAAGCATGGGGATGTTTTCTCAAATACCAGACATCTATAGAATCTGCAGCTGACTGCGTGAAAGGTATATTTCATATTTGTGCTTTTGTGAATATTCAATTTGTTTACTCTACCATCTCTTTTGAGTATTCTTTAGAAGGGAAGAAGAATTAGGATTGTTTTCTCCTGTTTCTAACACCTTTCACACATCTCTCAGTTCAGTTCAGTTCAGTCACTCAGTCGTGTCCGACTCTTTGCGACCCCATGAATCGCAGCACGCCAGGCCTTCCTGTCCATCACCATCTCCCGGAGTTCACTCACACTCCCGTCCATCGAGTCAGTGATGCCATCCAACCATCTCATCCTCGGTCGTCCCCTTCTCCTCCTGCCCTCAATCCCTCCCAGCATCAGAGTCTCTTCCAGGGAGTCAACTCTTCCCATTAGGTGGCCAAAGTATTGGAGTTTCAGCTTTAGCATCATTCCTTCCAAAGAAATCCCAGGGTTGATCTCATTCAGAATGGACTGGTTGGGTCTCCTTGCAGTCCAAGGGACTCTCAAGAGTCTTCTCCAACACCACGGTTCAGACACATCAATTCTTCAGCACCCAGCCTTCCTCACAGTCCAACTCTCACATCCATACATGACCACAGGAAAAACCATAGCCTTGACTAGACAGACCTTAGTCGGCAAAGTAATGTCTCTGCTTTTGAATATGCTATCTAGGTTGCTCATAAATTTTCTTCCAAGGAGTAAGCATCTTTTAATTTCATGGCTGCAGTCACCATCTGCAGTGGTTTTGGAGCCCAGAAAAATAAAGTCTGACATTGTTTCCACTGTTTCCCCATGTATTTGCCATGAAGTGATGGGACCAGATGCCATGATCTTCGTTTTCTGAATGTTGAGCTTTAAGCCAACTTTTTCACTCTCCTCTTTCACTGTCATCAAGAGGCTTTTTAGCTCCTCTTCACCTTCTGCCATAAGGGTGGTGTCATCTGCATATCTGAGGTTATTGATATTGCTTCCTGCAATCTTGATTCCAGCTTGTGTTTCTTCCAGTCCAGCGTTTCTCATGATGTACTCTGCATAGAAGTTAAAAAAGCAGGGTGACAATATACAGCCTTGACGTACTCCTTTTCCTATTTGGAACCAGTCTGTTGTTCCATGTCCAGTTCTAACTGTTGCTTCCTGACCTGCTTACTGATTTCTCAAGAGGCAGGTCAGGTGGTCTGGTATTCCCATCTCTCTCAGAATTGTCCACAGTTTATTGTGATCCACACAGTCAAAGGCTTTGGCATAGCCAATAAAGCAGAAATAGATGTTTTTCTGGAACTCTCTTGCTTTTTCCATGATCCAGCAGATGTTGGCAATTTGATCTCTGGTTCCTCTGCCTTTTCTAAAACCAGCTTGAACGTCAGGAAGTTCACGGTTCACGTATTGCTGAAGCCTGGCTTGGAGAAAGAAATGCAAAAAAGCAAAATGGCTGTCTGGGGAGGCCTTACAAATAGCTGTGAAAAGAAGGGAAAGAAAAAGCAAAGGAGAAAAGGAAAGATATACCCATTTGAATGCAGAGTTCCAAAGAAGAGCAAGGAGAGATAAGAAACCATTCCTCAGCGATCAATGCAAAGAAATAGAGGAAAACAACAGAATGGGAAAGACTAGAGATCTCTTAAAGAAAATTAGAGATACCAAGGGAACATTTCATGCAAAGATTGGCTCAATAAAGGACAGAAATGGTATGGGCCTAACACAAGCAGAAGATATTAAGAAGAGATGGCAAGAATACACAGAACTGTACAAAAAAAATATGTTCATGACCCAGATAATCACAATGGTGTGATCACTCATCTAGAGCCAGACATCCTGGAATGTGAAGTCAAGTGGGCCTTAGAGAGCATCACTATGAACAAAGCTAGTGGAGGTGATGGAATTCCAGTTGAGCTATTTCAAATCCTGGAAGATGATGCTGTGAAAGTGCTGCATTCAATATGCCAGTAAATTTGGAAAACTCAGCAGTGGCCACAGGACTGGACAAGGTCAGTTTTCATTCCCATCCCACAGAAAGGCAATGTGAAAGAATGCTCAAACTACCGCACAATTGCACTCATCTCACATGCTAGTAAAGTAATGCTCAAAATTCTCCAAGCCACACATCTCTACTCTAACATAAACAGCTGATGATCAACATCTAGTGAATAAATAGTTTAAGAATGTAGGTAGTGTGTTTGATCATTCCCAGCAGGAGATCTGAGTACTGAGAGTCTTGACCAGGTGTTACCTACTCACCAGGGCAGGTAATAGAACCAGGCACTGACTCGGAAACAAACTCTGACAGGTTAAGTAGGACAGGCAAGCAGAGTCTATTCTTTGTTCTTGGTATATGCAAATCTCCAGCAAATGGGGCTTCAATAAAAGGAGATCCAATATAAAATGCAGAATGTGAAGGTTTTACATCACAGAGGTTACTGAAGGTACAGTCAGTATCAAAGGTGTGGTGTAATTACATCCAAAGGTGAGGATTCAGAGTCAGAATTCTTCAATCAAGAGGGAAAATGACAAGAGCAAGTCAGGGTCCATAAAGAGAAAGCACCCTGTATACTAAGCAGACTATTAAAGAGAAGTGTAATTGTAACAGCTAGGTCACAGGAGCAAGGAACTTGGTAGAGGCCAATTTATCCAACTTGAACCTCATACCAAATCCTCAAAGCTAGTGTTGACAGTAGACTCAGGACTGCCTGCCATTCTGGGGCCAGGCCTGACTCAAGAGGAGTCAGACTAGAGCAACTGATGGGGACAGAGACTGTGGATCAGACTGAGTTCCATTAATGCAGACAGCCTTCATTTCCAACTTTAGACTTTTTATAAACTTAGGTGCAAAGCACAATCCAATCTGAAGCAGGTGAATGCCCTAGGATATAAACTCAGTGACTCATCTGGAGCATATATTATTATCTGATTTTGAGCTCTAAAGCCCCAATGAATTAAAATCTTTGCAGTTAAACTAAAAAGAAGTTTGAGAGAAAACGGATGTTAATTTTGAAACTGGGAGATCCTATCAACTTTTTAAATTTCTCTGATTATTTATGAGCTTCATTTAATTACTATGGGGGTGGGAGGCTGTATATACATACAGTCATTCCCTCAGAAATGAATATCTCAGTTACTTTCTCAGACAAGTAATAATTTGATGATTGCTGTGCTATACTTATACAAAAGCATCTACATATCAAGACTTCCCAAGTTGTAATTGGCTAAGCTATTGCTCATTTATTTATGTGGGGCATTAGACTGCTAAAAGCTGACCTTAATGGAAGAGACTGAAGAAAAACATACAAATAAAAATAAAGGGGACCAGGAGAAGAATTGTGACCTCCAGACTTTCTCCAAGGATAAACTAAGGTTTTACTGTTGGAAATTAATGAATTTACCAAAAGAAAAGAGCAGACTAATAAAGAAAACCAAAAAGCAGCTATTTGCAGAGAAATTACATGCTAGGTAAATCATTATGTAACTCCTTAAAAAATAAAAATGAAAGCTCAACCTAAATATTCAAAAATGAGGATGTGGAAATAACCAAAAGCAAAGGGAATTAAAATAATTTGTTTATATGTATAAAAAACTTAAAAATCAGAGTAAAATTGCTTTTCTCTGTGAAAATATAAATATGCTCATTGCCTTAATAAAAATTATAATGAATTATTATTTCCAAACATACACCAGGCAATAGTATAGATTAAATCTTTCAAATGTATGTGGAAAGAAATAAGGATATCTCTGTTTTTTGTTTCACCTGTGAACTGCGTGCATTCAAAACCTATCTTCAACTAGTTTTTCTGGAGTTTCTTAACCTCTTTATGCTGCCATTTCATAATTTGCAAAATGAGGATGCTAATAGTATTTCCTTCATTCATCTATCATGAGGATATTCGTAAAGCATGTAGAACAGTACCTGGTAAATATATACTTGGTATATATAATTTTTTGTGAAATAAACTATCTAACAAATACAATGATTTTCTTAAAACCATTATCTATTAAAATTAATGTAAGCACCATGAATAAACATTAGCAAAATTATTTCATCAATGCAATAAATATACAATGAAAAACAGATTATATATCAGAAATGCAGTGATAATAGTCTAGTAATACAATTTACTAAATTTAATTATTAAACCATAATCATTTCCATGGATGTTGAAAAAGCATTTGTTAAAAGTTTATTTATCCCAGTTGAAAATTTCTAATAAATATGAAGAATAGACACAATTTTATATATGAATATATAAATAAATTTAACATCATTTTAAAGGGTCAAATAATAAAAGCAAAATTAGGAACAAAAGAAAGATATTGTCATATTGGATGTTATTCTAGAGATGTGAGCTGATGGAATTAGAATTGAGAAAAAAATCAATGTATGTAAAATCAATATGCAAAATGATAATTTAGAAATGATATAATGGTATAAAAATATCCAATAGAGTTAGTTGGAAAAATGTTACAAAAAAAAAGAAAATAGGCTGTGAACACAAGAAAAAGACGTAATTGTCTTAATTTTGCAAACTACTGATTAAAAGATAGCTAGGGCAAGGAACCTAGGTAACTGTAGCAAAGTGACTCCAACAATGTCTCTCCTATTTATTTCCAAAGCCATATTCTGCTGGAGAAGTTTTCGATATCTCCTAACAAAATCAAATAGGAAGCAAAAAATAACAGAGCAGGAAATCTAGACTCTCCTTCCAATTTTGCAAACCAGTTACTTGATCATAGAAAAGTTAGAAACTGAACCTCTCTAGGATTCAATATTCTTGTCTGCGGGTAGGGAAGTGAAGGCATGATACTATCAGTTTTCATATTCCATTTCATATAGACTAGGATAGAGAAATTTCATGTTTTTTTAGCATTCCAAAGCTCAGCAAAACGTTTGGGTCAACAATAGACGTCTATTGTGAGAATAATCATAATGTCTTCATTGAGTAGGGAAGGTATGAGGTCAAAAATAAGTTTAGCTAAATATTGAAAATGGTTGAAGCTGAGTATTAGGTAAATGGAGGTTTAGTGTATTTATCTTGTCATTTTCTTTTTATATTTGAAATGTTTCATTAGCTCTTATAATAAGGGTTCATATCACAAAGTAAGAATAATGATGATAACAATAATAAAAAAGAGGAGGAAACTTTTAGAAGTGATGGCTATGTTTATGGCACGGATTGTGGCGATGATTTCACAAATGCATACTTATCTCCAAACTCATGTAGTTGGAACACATTGAATATGTATGGCTTTTTCTATGTTAATCATGCCTCAAAAAGTGGCTTTAAACATGTTTTATTATTAAAAGTTTTTAAAAACCAAAATTATGTCAAAATAATATTCCTCTCTCTAATTACCATTCACATAGAGAGGAAAGATTTAAACAATTTTAAGAAGAACAAGATATAAAATGCAGCATTTAGTTGAATTTTCTTTTCTAGAAAAATAACACTACAGGCAGCTAATACTTTTCAAAATGTTCTCAAAAAGACTATAGAGAAATAGACATTTTTCACAGAACTCCCTTTGAACTAAGAAACAAATCTACATAGAATCAATGCTTTTTAAAAATCAAATTATCTACATTTTAATGTGCCCAGAGCAAACAGAAGTAATAATATATTCCTTATATTTCCTTTATACTAATAATCATATTTTTGATAAAAGTGAGATTGAAATGCTATTTTGGTACAATCATAATCAATATAAATTCTCATATTGTGAATTTAATGCTTGTAAATAGAATTTTTTGTTATCATGATATATTTTCCAATTTTAAATTAAGCCTGGAGTTATGAGATAACCTTTGGCTGGACATCATAAGTTCCTATATTAAGTAAAGGAAAAAAGAAAGAATACATATACAAAAAAAAAAAAGGTAGGTTTTTTTTTCTTTTATACTTGCTTTTATATTTTTAGGTATCTTTATATAAACTATATAAAAACACTCTTCAATCTCATATACAAGAGAAATATAAGAAATATATCTCACATATTTGTTGAGAAACTCCTATATTTCCCAAATTCTGTAAGGGTCTATGAGAACTAAAAAGGATGAAATATGGTTCTTTTCTCTGAGAAGTGTAAGAACTGGTTGGAGAAAAGAAAATCATAGCTGAAACAATTAGAGAAGAGTTGTGTGCTAGAATATGTAGAACTCACAGTAATAGTAGTATTGTCTCAGAAAAGTGGGGAGTGAGGTCAATGAGAGAATGGTAAGTGAAGTCTTAGGATACAGCACCTGAGCTAGGTCTGGAAAAGTAGGAGGCTTTGAGTGGATAAAAGAGGAAGAAGGGAGGGGAATAATGTTAAGATAGAAGGCAAAGAATCTGACTTTGGCAGCGTCCTATGGAAACTGTCCAGTCTGTAAGTCTAAAATGTTGGAATGTGAAATAAGATTTAATAACAAGATTCAGCTCATATTATGAGCTTTATAATTTAAAAGGAACTTATAGGCAACATTAGAAATCAGATAGTCAACTTGAGGAAGGCGCCTTCATCAGTGAAGTAATATGAAAAAAAATAATCTGGTTACTCCTTGCCAACTAGATTAAAAGTAAGAAAATCTTAAAGTCAGAGAGATCATCTGGGGTCTGTAGTACTCCCAGTATTAGAGAGCATGGTGGTTCTAACACACACCCACAGATTTTCTAATTAAATTCTATTCTAACCAATAGAAAACAGTAGAAGTGACGGCACATCACTTCTGAGACTGGATCATTGCTTATTAGTCCATCCTTTCTCTTTCAGAGTATTCAGCTGTCATGTCACGAGCAGCCCTTTGGAGGTGAGCTAGATAATAAAGGCTCTATTCAACAGCCATGTGGAAGATCCTTCTTGAAGTATATTTTCTAACCTTAATCAAATGCCTTCAGGTGACTACAGCTCCTGCCAATATTCTGACTACCACTCATGAGTGACTTGGAACCAGAATCAACCACCTAAGCCACACCCAGCTCCCTGGACACTTGGAAATCATATAAGATAATAAGTATTGATTATTTTTAAACAACTAAGTTTTGGGCTGATTTGCTATGCTATAATAGAAGCCAATAACAGAATGAGTTGACAGTAAATTTGTTGGCTTTGTGTCACTGTTTGGTTCGTTTTCTAATTTTTCTTAAGGGAGAAAGAAAATATGTATAGTATCTAACAGTTTGACCATTTCAAGGCAAAAGAAAAAAAATTCAAATGACTGCTGTAATATAGTAGATTTGGCAAAATTACAAGACAGCCTCATTTTGACCTAAAGCATCATATTGTTAAGATCATCACTTTCTGGCATATGGTCATTGTTTTGACATTTTAGTTCAAAGAGAGACCAGATCCTGAAAAAACAAATCAGGAGACCAATGTAAGATCCACAAAAAGAAAAGCAAAACTCAGCTACAATGGGAGAAACATTCTGAAGAAAGAATGTGAATCTGCCCTTGCTCTGGCGCTCAAGTACAAAATCCAAAAACATGCATGGGAAGTAAGTTAGCTATCAGATGCTAATTTGGCAAGGATGGAAGTAAGGCAGACATGTCTGACTGAAGTGGTAATAGAAACTGAAACTTTAAAATAGAGAAGCTGGCTGCTTTGTGTGACCTCAACTTTGTATTTGTTAGTTCAGTTCTCTTTGCTCTAGGCAGTACTGAATGAATACTTATAATCATGCATAAACGTCTTCACTGACATACTCAGTGGTATATAGCTTATTTATATTATCTTTCACGTTGGTTGCTTCTTGATGATATGTATGCCCTAATCTTATCGATAAGTAGTTTCGAAAACTAAAGGTAGGTAATTTCTCTCCGAAAACTAGAATCATGCCAGCGTGTGGTAGTTTTTATTCTGCTTCTATCAGAAGAAAACTAATGTTTTTTATGACTTTTGTATGTGTGTATTCTGCAAAATGGACTCAGCAGAATTAAAAAATATAGTCAAAGGACAGAGTTTGATTTTAAGGTCTATTCTTTCTGAGTTAGTGTCTACAGTAGCATAAAAGATTTATACCTTCAGGAAATAGAAGAATGGTGATATTACTGATAAATAATGTTGTTGATATTACAGCCAATTTTAAATAGAAGAAGAGTTGGGTAAAATTTGATTTCCCCAAAGAGTGTTTCTCAGTAGTCAGTTAATAGAAGTTGCTCATAGATTCTGAAGTCAAAATATTTGGGTTACAAAACCCTGGCAAACATATTTTGGTATGTGATATACATGATTTTTATGCTAATTTTCATTCCCTTGAAGCCTATGGAAAATTCAGTTTAAGTCATATAGATGGAAATAATAAGAGCACAATTTGAATCATGAATCTCTAATAAGTTTAAATAATACAACAGTGCTCTAAAAAGTTGTAATTATCTTTACTGCACTGATTTTAAAATGAATGAAAACCAAGACACTTTGTGAAATGGATCCATATGTTTCTTCCTACATTTCCCTAAAAAAAATTGAATCCCCAAATGAAAATGGCTGAAAGGCATTATCTTGTTATTAATCCAGTAATGTGCAAGCAGATTCCTTGTGCCTAGACAAACACAAGTTGTCTGGATGGTGATTTTTTTTAAATGATCCAATAAGTAGGATAAATTAGGGGATTAATAGAGTCAGTACAGAAATGTGAATCCTGCTATAACAGATATTTCCCAATATTCCCAAGATATAAAAGGAAAGACAATTTTCATATCTTCCATGGTAAATAATCCTACTAATTAGAAAAGCAATATCCATCACTGCATGCAATAAACTAAAAGGAAGATGAGACATTTGCAATTATAGCAAATGATTAGAAAAAGGCCTTGGGATAAGAAGTATGATCCAATGTGCCCTGGTGATGTATATAATGTGGCTATAAAATATTCCACTGACTAAATGTCCAAACATCTGTACTCTATTCAAAATAGGTTCAAAATAGTATACAAAAAACACTCTGAGAGACGTGAAGGTAGGGTTGAAGGAATGCTTTCTATCGTTGGGCCACATAAGAGTAAAGAATGGGTTTTATTTAAAACTTTTTTCGGTTCGCATGATAGTTTTGTGAGTTTCAGTCATGGTAGAAATAATCATTTAAAAATTCACAGTATGGTATGGTTCTCCCTTTGTGAAGTTGAAAGCTCTATAAACATCTAAAATTTCTACCTTTATCAAATAATTATAGTAAGAAAGACCTCTGCAAAGCACTTGGAGAGCAACAGTTCAGCATGTCCAGTCAGTTCAGTTCAGTCACTCAGGTGTGTCCGACTCTTTGCGACCCCATGAATCGCAGCACGCCAGGCCTCCCTGTCCATCACCATCTCCCGGAGTTCACTCACACTCACGTCCATCGAGTCCATGATGCCATCCAGCCATCTCATCCTCAGTCGTCCCCTTCTCCTCCTGCCCCCAATCCCTCCCAGCATCAGAGTCTTTCCCAATGAGTCAACTCTTCCCATTTGGTGGCCAAAATACTGGAGTTTCAGCTTTAGCATCATTCCTTCCAAAGAAATCCCAGGGTTGCTCTCCTTCCGAATGGACTGGTTGGATCTCCTTGCAGTCCAAGGGACTCTCAAGAGTCTTCTCCAACACCACAGTTCAAAAGCATCAATTCTTCGGCGCTCAGCCTTCTTCACAGTCTAACTCTCACATCCATACATGACCACTGGAAAAACGATAGCCTTGACTAGACGGACCTTTGTTGGCAAAGTAATGTCTCTGCTTTTGAATATGCTGTCTAGGTTGGTCACAACTTTTCTTCCAAGGAGTAAGTGTCTTTTAATTTCATGGCTGCAGTCACCATCTGCAGTGGTTTTGGAGCCCTAAAAATAAAGTCTGACACTGTTTCCACTGTTTCCCTATCTATTTCCCATGAAGTGATGGGACAAGATGCCATGATCTTCGTTTTCTGAATGTTGAGCTTTAAGCCAACTTTTTCACTCTCCTCTTTCACTGTCATCAAGAGGCTTTTTAGCCTCCTCTTCACTTTCTGCCATAAGGGTGGTGTCATCTGCATATCTGAGGTTATTCATACTTCTGGCAATCTTGATTCCAGCTTGTGATTCTTCCAGTCCAGCGTTTCTCATGATGTACTCTGCATAGAAGTTAAATAAGCAGGGTGACAATGTACATCCTTGACATACTTCTTTACCTATTTGGAACCAGTCTGTTGTTCCATGTCCAGTTCTAACTGTTGCTTCCTGGCCTGCATACAGATTTCTCAAGAGGCAGGTCAGGTGGTCTGGTATTCCCATCTCTCTCAGAATTGTCCACAGTTTATTGTAATCCACACAGTCAAAGGCTTTGGCATAGTCAATAAAGCAGAAATACATGTTTTTCTGGAACTCTCCTGCTTTTTCCATGATCCAGCGGATGTTGGCAATTTGATCTCTGGTTCCTCTGCCTTTTCTAAAACCAGCTTGAACATCAGGAAGTTCGCGGTTCACGTATTGCTGAAGGCTGGCTTGGAGAATTTTGAGCATTACTTTACTAGCGTGTGAGATGAGTGCAATTGTGCGGTAGTTTGAGCATTCTTTGGCATTGCCTTTCTTTGGGATTGGAATGAAAACTGACCTTTTCCAGTCCTGTGGCCACTGCTGAGTTTTCCAAATTTGCTGGCATATTGAGTGCAGCACTTTCATGCATCATCTTTCAGGATTTGAAGTAGCTCCACTGGAATTCCATCACCTCCACTAGCTTTGTTCATAGTGATGCTTTCTAAGGCCCACTTGACTTCACATTCCAGGACGTCTGGCTCTAAATGAGTGATCACACCATTGTGATTATCCAGGTCATGAAGATCTTTTTTGTACAGTTCTTTTGTGTATTCTTGCCATCTCTTCTTAATATCTTCTGCTTCTGTTAGGCCCATATCATTTCTGTCCTTTATCGAGCCCATCTTTGCATGAAATGTTCTCTTGGTATCTCTAATTTTCTTGAAGATATCTCTAGTCTTTCCCATTCTGTTATTTTCCTCTATTTCTTTGCATTGATCGCTGAAGAAGGCTTTCTTATCTCTTCTTGCTTTTCTTTGGAACTCTGCATTCAGATGCCTATGTCCCATACCAATACACAACTTTTTACAACTGGTTTTCAAGTTTATTTTTTATCCTTATATAAACAATTGGTAAGGTTTTGAGATAAAATATATGACTCTCAAATAAATTTGAACTTCAGGTAAACAGCAAATGCTTTTTTTTGTTATAAGTATTCCCCAATGTTGCATAGAACATACTTACATACAAAAGTATTTTTGTTTTCTTAAATTTGAATTTAACAGTATCATACATTTTTACTTGATAAATATGGTTGGGCTTCCCAGGTGGCACTAGTGGTAAAGAACCTGCCTGCCAATGCAAGAGACATAAGAAATCAAGGTTTGATCCTTGGTTTGGGAGAATACCCTGGAGGAAGGCATGGCACCCCACTCCAGTATTCTTGCCTGGAGAATCCCATGGACAGAGGAGCCTGGTGGACTACAGTCCCTGGGGTCACAATGAATCAGACAGGACTGAAGTGACTTAACACAAAAAAATGTATCTTGCATTTTCACTTGAAAAATATGGTAACACTGATAGCAGGCAATGACATTTACAAATTAATTGAAAGTTTAAGGGTAGCACAGATGGCAAAGCATCTGCCTGCAATGCGGGAGACCTGGATTCAATCCCCAGGTAGGTAAGATGCCTTGGAGAAGGAAATGGCAATCCACTCCAGTACTCTTGCCTGGAAAATTCTATGGATGGAGGGGCCTGGTAGGGTACAGTTCAAGGGATCGCAAAGAGTCGGACATGACTGAGCAACTTCACACAACTTCACTGACTAAGGAGTGTGAATAGAAATCATAACATTAAATTAAGTGAAGACATGAATAACAGTATAAAAAAAAAAAACAACTTTTCACTCAATTCTAATAGACAATAAAAAAAAGCTTTCCCCCCAAAATGGAATTTACTTGATTGTGAAGTAAACCTTAAAGTTTATTGTATAGTTGCCAATTGTTGTTTGCTGTTTTAGTTGCTAAGTCGTGCCCACCTCTTTTGCGACCCCATGGACTATAGCCCACCTGGTTCCTCTGTCCATGAGATTTCCCAGGCAAGATACTTGAGTGGGTTGCCATTTCCTTCTCCAGGGGATCTTCCCAACACAGGAATCAAACACGCGTGTCCTGCATTGCAGGCAGATTCTTTACCACTTAGTCACTTGATATATAAACTCATTTTCTATGTGGTACATATTTCAAATAGGCAGCTCAATTACTTTTTATAATTCCTTTATTGAGTATAATTAACAAACCATAAAATTCACCATATTAAGATGTGCAAATTAGTGGTTTTAGTGTATTTACAAAGTTGTGCATCCATTACAACAATAAATTTTAGCAAATCTTCACCATCCCTAAGATAAAAATGCTGCCTTCCAGCAGTCATTCTCCATTCTTTATACCTGCCCCCAAGCCAACTAACAATATTTCTATCTCTATAGATTTGCCTATTATGGAAAATGTATATTAATGGAATCATATGATATGTGGACCTCTGTGGCTTGATTCTTTTATTATCATATTTTCAAGGATCATCCATATTGTAGAATGCACCATTTTTTTTCTTTTGATTGTTGAACAGTATTTTACTGTATGGATATACCACGTTTTATTTACCCTTTCACGAGTTAATAAATATTTAGTTGCTTCAAGTTTTTAGCAATTGTTAATAATGCTGCCATAAAATTTGCATCCATGTCTTGCAAATTAATCTTGGTGGAAAAGCTCTAAGTTTATCATCATTAAGTACAATGTTAGTTATTTTTCATAGATATTCTTTCACTAAGTTGAGGAAATTACCCTGTTTTATTAGTTCATGGAGAGTTTCTAAAGTGAGTTGGTGTTAGATTTCATCAAAAGCTTTTTTGTATCTAGCAATATGATTATTTAATTTTTCTTTCCTAGCCTGTTGATGTGGTGGATGACATATATTCATTTCTCAATGTTACACCAGTCTTCCATGCCTGGGATAAATAAATCCCACGTTATGGTGGTGTATACAGCTTTCCTTGAACAGTACAAGATTTAATTTTACAGGGCCACTTATATGCAGATTTTTTCAATAGATAATAGGAAAAAAAATTGGGGGTGTGCAACAATAAAACTCACAGACAAACTATATAGCCTGAAAATATGGAAAAATCAAGAAAAATTTAAGTATGTCATGAATGTGTAAAATATATGTAGATACTAGTCATTATTTACTATCATAAAATAAACAAAAATCTAATATAAAAAGCTAAATTTCATCAAAATTTATTCACACACAGATCATACACGGAATCATCTGGAGTGGAGAGAAATGTAAATAAATGTAAAGATGCAGTGTTGAATCATAACTGCACGAAGATAACTCTAGTAATACTGTACTTCCATAACCGAATAATTTTGTAGCCACCTCCTATTACTATTGTGGTGAACTCAAATGCTATATCTGCTTAAATCACTTTGTAATGATAACCATCTTTTCAAGAGCAGTATGTTTCTCCAGTAAACTTCATATAACAGTAAAATAGCACAGTAAAATTGAGCACTGAAGAATTGTTGCTTTTGAACTGTGAAGACTCTTGAGAATCCCTTGGGTTGCAAGAAGATCAAACCAGTCAATCCTAAAGGAAATCAGTTCTGAATACTCATTGGAAGGACTGATGCTGAAGCTGAAACTCCAATACTTTGGTCACCTGATACAAAGAAGTGACTCATTGGAAAATACCCTGATGCTGGGAAAGATTGAAGGCAGGAGAAGAAGGGCACGACGGAGGATGAGATGGTTAGATGTCATTACTGACTCGATGGACATAAGTTTGAGCAAGCTCTGGGAGTTAGTGATGGACAGGGAATCCTGGCGTGCTGCAGTCCATGAGGTCGCAAAGAGTCAGACACCACTGAGCAACTGAACTAACTGAACTGTGGTTCTCATGTATTTTTCATTGTGTTTAATTCATTACCATAAACCTTCAGTAATTCCATGGGGCACATATGAAGTGCCACTAGTGATACTGGAAGGGTTCCCAAGAAGTAAAAAAATCATGTTATTATAAGAAAAAGTTAAATGGCTTGATGTGTATTATAGATTGAGGTCTACAGCTGTGGTTGCCCACCATTTCAAGATAAATGAATCCAAAAGGTAAGGACCTTTCCTTTTTTACAAAAACAGAAAAGGAAATTCATGAAACCATCTCTGCAGCTATGCCAGCAGGTACAAATAGCTTGCCTTTTCAGGAAATATCCTTTAATCTCATATTGAAAGTGCAGCTTTTATGTGGATACAGGGTTGCTATAAGAAATGTATCCCTATAAACTAGAATAGAGTTTGAGAAAAGTGAAGTCATTGCATAACAGCTTAAAGCATAAGGAAGGTAAAGGGTATAAAGCTAGAGAATTGAGTGCCAACAAAGAATGGTTTGATAATTTTAGAAAAAGGCATGCCTTTGAAAATGTCAACATAACAGGAAAAGGAGCTTCTGCCAACCAAGAGACAGCAGGTGAGTTCCAGGATTCCATTAAGAAAATTATTGAGCAGAAAGGATATCTGCCTGAATAGGTTTATAATGCACAAGAAAGCATTCTATTTTGGAAAAAAAAAATAGTGTGACAAAGGGCATTTATTAGTAAGGAAGAAAAGTGAGCAATAGGATTTGAGGCAGGAAGTGATAGGCTAACTCCACTGTTTTGTGCAAATGCCATCAAATTTATAATCAGGGCTACCTTTATAAGGTTGCTAACACTGGAGCCTGGAAGGAAAAGATAAACACCAGCTGCCAGACTTTTGGTTGTACAACAAGAAAGCCTAGACAACAAGAATGCTTTTTCTGGATTGGTTCCATTGATGCTTTATCCCTGAAGTCAGGAATATCTTGCCAGTAAGGGAAAGTCTTAAAGTTTTTTGACAATGAACAATAGCCCTGGCCACCCTAGAGCTGCATGAGCTCAACACTGAAGATATAGAAGTGGTCTACTTTCCCTAAAACACAAAGTCTCTAATTCAGTATCCACATCACAGGATCGTAAAGACCTTAAAGACTCATTACACAGAGTATTCTATGGAAAGGACTATCAACACTATGAAAGAGAACTCTGATGGAAAGAACATTAGGAAAGTCTGGAAGGATTATACCATTAAAGATGCTAATGTTGTAACAGAAAAAGCAGTTAAATCCATCAAGCCCAAAACAATAGATTCTGCTGCAGAGAATTGCAGCCAGACGTTCTGTAATGACTTCACAGGATTAATGACAGAACAAATCAAGGAAATCTTGAAAGAGATTGTGGACATTAAAAGAAAGAGTTGAGAGTGAAAAATTTTAAGATATGAATCTTGGAAAAATTAAAAAGCTAATAAACATCATGAAAGTGAAAGATGCTCAGTCGTGTCTGACTCTTCATGACCCCATGGAGTATACAGTCCATGGAATTCTCCAGGCCAGCATACTGGAGTGGGTAACCTTTCCCTTCTCCGGAGGATCTTCCCAACCCATAGATTGAACCCAGGTCTCCCAGATTGTGGGCAGAGTCTTTACCAGTTCAGCCACCAGGGAAGACCAAGAACACTGGAGAGGGTAGCCTATCCCCTCTCCAAAGAATCTTCCTGACCCAGAAATTGAACCAGGGTCTCCTGCATTGCAGGCAGATTCTTCACCAACTGAGCTATCAGGGAGGCCTAATAGACATCATATCAAAGGAATTAACAGAAGAAAACTTGATGAAGATGAGTGTTTCTGAACCACTACCAGACGGGAGGAAGAAGTAGAAGAAGCAGGGCCAAAACCAAAATGACATCGGACAATCTGACAAGAAGGGTTCCCATTATTCAAGACTGTTTTTGAGTTCTTTTACAAAATGGACACTTTTGTGATACAGGTATTAAAACTAAAGCAAATGGTGGAAAAAGGATTTGTACCAGGGAGTAGGTAGGGTGTGGAGAGATACATTAGGAGTTTGGGATTAACAAATCACACTACAATATAAAAAACAGATAACCAACAAGGACCTACTGTATAGAACAGGGAACTGTACTCAATATTTTGTAATAATCTATAAGGGAAAAAAATCTTTAAAAGAATATATATATACATGACTGAATCATTGTGTTGTACAAGTGAAACACAATACTGTAAATCAACTATACTTCAATTAAAAAATAAAGACAAAGAGAAAAAGTAAAAAAAGCGATTGGTACCATATAGAAACATTTTTAAAGAAATTAAAAAAGCAAACAGGTCACACAGAAATGATGATATATTTCCATTAAGTTACACCTAGTGTGTCTGCCTCTCCTTCCACCCCTTCAACGTCTTCCCCCTCTGTCACTCCTGAGACGGCAAGACTAACTACTTCCTCTTCCTCCTCCTCACTGTGAAGACTGTGAGGACCTTTATGATGACCCACTTCCACTTAACGAATAGTAAATGATCATGCCCCTCGGTTAGTAAACGTATCTGTTGTGTGTATGTTTGTCTGAGTGAAAATCTAATAGCTAATTGCAAGAGCTGTATGAGACATGTTTTGCGTCGTCATCACTATCACCTAAGTATTCATTGTGTCCAGCATCATGTGCAACCCCTGTGTTAAACGTGGATAGCATATCCTTACAGACGCATAAGGTGAGTGATATTTAATATAAAATTAATGATGTGTTAGCTTTCTTGCTGTTTTATAACTTTGCTTTCAAAACTTTCATTACTGAATAGTACATCTCTGTCTCTCCTGAAACTGGAGAAATTTCTATCAGCCATTCATTACAAGTGATTCTTTAAGTTAATGTTTCTAATACTGTATTATGAATATGACTACAATAATGCATAGCATAAAAATTTTATAATGATTTATTCATTAGTACACAGGATAGGCTGCCATGAAACAGTTATATTGTTATCAGTGCATGAATCATTATATCTGTAAATAAATGTGATTTTTTTCACATTTTCACATACTTTTATTTTTGATGTCTAGAGTTAGTAATACTTATAACATCTACAATGTTTTGTATCATATAAGGTAACATTTGTATAAGTACTGACAGACAATTCATCTTGTAAACAATGTAAACTTACAGTAATAAATACAGTAGTGAAAATGTATTTTCTCTATGATTTTTCTTGATAACATATTCTCTAGTGGACTTCACTTAAGAATGTGTATAAAACACAAATAATATGCCAAATAAGTGTTAATCAACTGTTACAGGTAAGACTTTGTGGTCAAAAGTGGGTTATTTGTAAAGTTTCTAGGAAGTCAAAAGTTATACATGAATTTTCACCTGCACATAGGGTTGGCATCCCTTCAGTTCAGTTCAGTTCAGTCACTCAGTCATGTCCAGCTCTTTGCGACCCCATGGACTGCAGCACGCCAGGCCTCCTTGTCCATCACCAACTCCCAGAGTTTTCTCAAATTCATGTCCATTGAGTCGGTGATGCCATCCAACCATCTCATCCTCTGTCGTCCCCTTTTTCTCCTGCCCTCAATCTTTCCCAGCACCAGGGTCTTTTCAAATGAGTCAGCTCTTCGCATCAGGTGGCCCAAGTATTGGAGTTTCAGCTTCAGCATCAGTCCTTCCAATGAATATTCAGGACTGATTTCCTTTAGGATGCTTTAGGCATCCCTAATCCCCTCATTTTTCAAGGGTCAACTGTAATTCTTTTAATATATTATGGGGTTTAATTTGCTAATATTTGTTGAGTTTTTTTCATCTATGTTCACAAGAGATATCATCTGGTAGTTTTTGTTTTGTAATATATTTGTCTGATTTTGGTATCAGAATACTACTCGTCTCATTGAAGGGTTCGAAACTATTCCCTGTGTTTCTATCTTCCTAAAGTGACTGTAAATAATTGGTATAAGTTCTCCCTAAAATGTTTGGTAGAGTTTACCATTGAATCCATTTAGGTGTAGTGCTTTCTGTTTTGAAGGTTATTGCTCGATTTCTCTATGCTTCTTCAATAGATACAGGTCTATTCAGATTATCCATTTCCTCTTGTGTAACGTTTGGCTATTGTGTCCTTCTAGAGACTGGTCTATTTCATCTAGGTTATCAAATTCGTGGGCATAGAATTATTAACAGCATTCCTTTTTTCTTTTTTATATTGTCAATGTTTATAGAATGTGTAGTTATGTCTCTTTTCACTTCTTATATTAGTAGTGTCCTCTTATTTTTTTAGTTAGGTTGGCTAGAGGCTTCTCAACGTTACTGACATTTTCAAAGAGGCAACTTTCTTTGATATTCTATTTTGATTTACTCTTTTCAATTTCACTGATTTTTCCTTTAATTATTTTTATAAATTGAGATACACCTGACATATAACATTATATTAGTTTCAGGTATGTAACATAATTACTTAATATATATAAATATTACAGAATGACTACCATAATAATCTCTTTAATATTCATCATTGCACATAGTTACAATTTCTTTTGATGAGAACTTTTAAGATCTACTTTCTCAGCAACTTTCAAATATACAAGCTAGTAGAATTAGCTATAGCTATTTATCATCCTGGGGCTTTAGTTTCCTGGGGCTTATCTATTTTATCGCTAGAAGTTTGCTTTAATTCTTATTATTTCTTTTCTTATTTTGGATTTAATTTGCTCTTCTTTTTTCTAGTTTCCTGAGGTGTAAATTTAGATTACTGATGTTAGATTTTCAATTACTTTTAAAATATTAAATAATAAATCCTTAAAAATGTTTTAATCCTTGTTTGCTTGATAGTTGAAACTGGCAAGTAATGTGGGTCTCATTTAAATTGTAAATAAATAAGAACAAAGACTTAACGATTTATGTGACATATCCCAGAGTTTTCAGTAGCCTGTAGAAAAATTATCTGTAAATATTTAAAAGTTCAGGTATTTATTTTTATTTTGGTGTCTTCAGAAGCTTTCATAGGATTTTGCAATGGTAGAATCTTAGAAATGGGATCTATGTTAGCAAGACTGAAAAAATTACAAAAATATTTTTGGAGAAAATCTCAGTTCACTATTTCAGAATTTCATTGCCCCCTTTATGACAACAAGCACATTCTGAATAGTTAGAAACTGACAACAATAATTTTATGTAGTACAATGACTAAATTTTCCATAAGAGAAGCGGTCATTTTTCCAAGTTTTCAGTAAACAGTTTCCAGCATCTTTTACTCTGTGGAAATTGAGGATATTCTATAGTATGTAACAGTTTTAAAGCTCATTTTACTCTTGATAATATGTTTGGTTCTGCTATAACTTGAGGTAGTACATTTTTAAACAGGTCAAACTGTGAAGAAATATATAAATATCACCATACACGTGTCACTGTATCTTTTTTAAATACCTGAAATTTATTAGTAGCAGTGAGCATAAGAATGTTCTCAGCTTGTAAACTATTGCTAAATAATGAAACAGATTTACTGAATGAAGAGAGAAAGCTGTAACTTCAGATGTGAACAATTGTCTTGGAGACATGCAGAAAATGGGGGATATTTGAGATATGCGTGTGTGTTTGGTATGTTCCCTCACAACTTCATTTAGTCGAGTGCACATTTTGTGTTTACCTAGTGTTTCTTGTGGGGAAATTGCAAATACTAATGTGGAATTTATGTTCTGCTCCATTTCCTAATATATCAATTGCTTTGGAACAAAATTGTGTTTCAAAACAAACATCATGGCAGAGCTCACTGTATCTGAAAATGTCTCCATTAAAAAAATAAGGTTGACTGCAGGTTCATGGTAGATACATTCTTGAGTAAGGAGATTGAGCATAGTAAGCCTGTCTTTCATAGTTGGCAATCCAGGGGCTGTTGGGAAGTCATTTGAACTGGCACAGACAAGGTGGGAAAGATATATGAGGGATCATTTGAAGAAACTGAAAATGTGCTGCATAAGAAAGCAGGTATAGCCCCTGTAAGCCTCAGAGAAAAACAACTTGCCCAGTCAGCTTTACAATACAGCCATTCCTGCACTCCACTAAAGTGAAGTGAAGTCGCTCAGTCGTGTCCGACTCTGCGACTCCATGGGGTGTAGCCTATCAGGCTCCTCAGTCCATGGGATTTTCCGGGCAAGAGTGCTGGAGTGGATTGCCATTTCCTTCCCCAGGGGATCTTCCCGACCGAGGAATCGAACCCAGGTCTCCCGCATTGCAGGCAGACGCTTTACCGATCTGAGCCACCAGAGAAGTCCCTCTGCTAAACCAGGTGTCATATATGTATGTATCTTAAACACTGATAAAGTCTTTTTCTCCTTGTGCTTTTTTAAAGCTTTCCTAGAGAATAATTTAAGGGAAGCTGATATCCTTTCATGCCACCAGCCTGTCACACTAGCTAATGTCTTCTGTACATAAGTTACACAAAAATAGAACCAAAAGGTATCTGACTTCAGAATGTCCATGTCTTCATCAGCGTAATTTCATATTTTTGAATGTTTTATTTACAGAAGTAAACATGAAACAGGCCATAAGACTGATATGAGGAGATTACATGTTTAAAATTTCCCCTTTTTCTTAAATATTTATCTGTAAGTCTATATCATAACATCATTCATATATTTATTTCTGTCCTACCTTACATACAGTTTTGTGTTTTATTCAGTAAGTCATACCTTACCTCAGTATTTTTAAAATCTTTTTGGTAGTGGTATTTAAATAAAAGTATAAGGTATTTATTGCTTTCAATTATTCCTATGGTTTTTTGATTAAATGTTTGTAAGTTGCATTCCAGTCTAAGTACTTGAATATTTGATACATTTAAATATGAGACTTAAACAGGGTATTATATTTTCTATATTTAATTTATATTTTTGTATTTATTATATATGTTATTTATACATTATAAATATATGACAGGTCTATACTTTTATATTTCCTTATTTATACATTTCATATGTGTGTGTGTGTATATATATATATCTAAAATTTGGAAGAGGTGAACCACAGATATTTTTCAAGGATTTTTACAGTGCCTTCTTTATGATTAAATACATTAAAAAGCAGAACTCCAGAGATTATAAAATGTGCCTATTACCTAAACCAATAGGAAAAAAAATAGTTTTTAAAACTTTGTATTAATGTTAATGTTTTCTATATGGAGAATTATGCTGTTTCCCTCTTGGTTCCTTGAAATTTGGAGTGAAAGAAGCAATTTCATGGTGCTAGGTGTTAGAGGCTGCCAGATGTACCTGCCATTTGGGTTTTTTTTCCTTGGCTAAATTCCTGGCAAAAAGACTTATCCAAATTCTATGCCCTAATCATTATTGGGGAATTTTCAGCCCACATACGAGGCTTATAAGTAAACCTGCAGTGTAGGCATTCTTTGCGTGTTTTGTTCCTTCTGTTAGCCCATGATTATAGCTGGCATTGGACTTCACTCTCCATTAGAGTAGGTTAAATTATGCTATCAAATAGCCTGACAATGAACTCATGGCCCTAGTATAATAGCACTATAGTTCCTCACATGTCCTAAATATAAACTGGATTTCCAACAGAAGTTTTCTTCTTAGCAACAAAATTTTACCAGCCTTGTTAAGTTTTAATTCATATCTCATCTACTGATTTTAGGATTTCAGTTCAAATTGTTACTTCTTATACCATCCCCATATCCTACTTTGATAATACTCAAATATTTTTGCCTAAATAATTTCAAGGGTATATTTTGTCCCTAATTTTAGAATTTTTTTATAAATTAAAACTCCAAATTTTGCAATATTAATCCTCTTGGCTTATAGTAGTTCATTTTATATTGTCTAAATTATTATTTACAGACAATTAACTCAAGGACTAAAACAGAGGTATGCTTATCATCTTAGGCTGAAGGCAAAGATCTCAGTTTAAAAGGACTCAGATTCTCTAATTCTGTATTAAGACTTACATTTATATAACAAACTCAGGGAATATGCAAAACCAAGCTCAAGTACCTTACCAAACAAATTAATTTTATCATTATACAGTACTTATTAATCTGGCTAAATTTTTCCATTAAAAAATAATTAAACAATAAAATCAAGTATGACACTGCTGCTGCTGCTGCTGCTAAGTCGCTTCAGTCATGTCCGACTCTCTGCGTCACCATAGACAGCAGCCCACCAGGCTCCCCCATCCCTGGGATTCTCCAGGCAAGAACACTGGAGTGGGTTGCCATTTCCTTCTCCAATGCATGAAAGTGAAGAGTGAAAGTGAAGTCACTCAGTCATGTTCGACTCTTCGCGACCCCATGGACTGCAGCCCACCAGGCTCCTCCATCCATCGATCTAAAATTCCAGCACTGACAATATAGAAGTATTCCATGACTCTTTCACTATCTTAGCAAATTTTGGCAGTCTCACAGTAACAGAAATTTTAACTGAAACTAGTTACTAAATTCAAAGCAAAACATTGAATTTTTATTAGAAACTGCATACTCACAGTTACTAGAAATTTTTCTGAAATAAAGTTTAATATTTTTAAGTCTGATTTAAATTTATTCTAGTATTTTGACAAAAAATAAAACAAATTTTTCAGACATTAGTCATGCAGTTTATTTTATAAAATTAAATAAAATTAAGATTTTATTGTTTTATATTTATTACTATGATTTTATTATTTTCCTAAAGCATTATTTGTATTATTTCATATTTCTTTATATTAAATATGTGTGATGCTTCTTACACAAAAGTGTCAATAAAACTTGGTTCCTCCAGCATTACCTTCCTTCCTAAAACAGTTTTGCATTTCTTTAGTTCTAGGTTATTGCCTATCCTATTCAGTCATTCATTCATTTACTAAGCCATGTTTTTAAACAAGTATTTAACATCTACCAGGTATGAGGTAAATATTATAGGTGTAAAAAGATCAGGAAAATTGAGTCACTAATTTCAGTTTGCTCAGAAGAGAAAGGGAAAAAAGACAAGTAAAAAGAAGATAAAAATACATACTATACATGTTAAAATAAGCCTGCTGCTGCTGCTGCTCCTGCTAAGTCGCTTCAGTCGTGTCCAACTCTATGAGACCTCACAGACAGCAGCCCACCAGGCTCCGCCGTCCCTGGGATTCTCCAGGCAAGAGCACTGGAGTGGGTTGCCATTTTCTTCTCCAAATGCATGAAAGTGAAAAGTGAAAGTGAAGTCTACACATAAGAAATTCTGGACTGCCTGGAATAAATCACACTGAGCAGAGTCCTGTTGTATTCATAGGAACTGGCCATGTGGAAAGGAAAGGAGGTGGTGATAGAAAGTACCAGAAATTAAAAGATAATCATGAGCAAAGGTTTTGAAGTGCACAACACATTACAAGCAGGTGAAAGATGAGTGGAAAATGTGGCACAGGAAGATGAGATAAAGGAAGTGATGAGCAAGGAGGCTGGAAAGACACAGAGGTAAGATCGAAAAGCATGTGTCCCAAGTTCAATGAGTCACCAAGATTTTCAAGAAATGTCTCCATTAAATTTTTAGCTTAGAAAATTATAAAAGTAAATGTGTGGAAGATAACTTGAAATATAACACTAGCAAATTTTGGATATAATTAGGAGACTGTTTCAATCATCCAGAACTATATTATGAAAAACAACTAACAGAATGAAATGGGAATAGGAAAAACAGACTTTAGCAGTATCATGAAGGTGATTTGTATTTAATTTGTAGCTCATTTAGAGGCAAGCAGTGAAGAAGAGAGTCATGGTTGGCTTTCAAGATTCTACTTTTAGCATTAGAAGCAAATGAGGCATAAGTGAAAGGGAGCAAAATTAGCCAGGAAGAAAATCAGTGCAGTTTCTATGTACAGTTCTGGGTACCTGTCTTACATACATACAGAGGTGTTCTTCACAGAATCGGACATGTTGTTTTGTAGCTGATAGAACTATGTTAATAATACAGATTTGGAAGTAATTAGCACAAAAATGGTAGTTTCAGACTTTGGAAAGAGGACCAGAAAAGTCAAGATTCAAAAGTTACCAGGTAGATTTTCTGAGCCAATAGGGTGTTTATTGATGCCTGCATCTGGCATTCTTTATGAGGCAAGCCCCTCTAATTTATCCCAGTTCTCACCAGCCCATATCAAGGTGAACATAGCACAGCCTGCTCTGTACCTTTCTGTTACCAGCCTGGCTCCTAAAGGTGATTGGCTGCAAAACCCAAAAGGAGATAGAGAACAAATGATGGACCTCTGAAAAATATCAACGTTTTTGGGACAGAGGAAGACAATCATGTGAATATCGAGAAGGGATCTACAGAGCAAGAAAAGGAGATTTAGAATAACCCACTTGTATTGAGGTTCTTTAATTCCCTTACCAATTGCTGTGTTTATTCTCATTTATATTTAATTTACTAAATCCGGATTGAGAAAAACATACAGACAAGAATAAAAAAAAAAAAGAAAAAAAAAAAAAAAAAGAAAACACCTCTTATTTTTCTTAATAGTAGGGGTATGAAAGTGAAAGAAAGTGAAAGTGAAGTCACTCAGTCGTGTCCGACTCTTTGCGACCCCATGGACTATAGCCCACCAGGCTCCTCCGTCCATGGGATTCTCCAGGCAAGAATACTGGAGTGGGTTGCCATTTCCTTCTGCGGTGGATCTTCCCGACACGGGGATCGAACCCAGGTCTCCCACATTGCGGGCAAACGCTTTAACCTCTGAGCCACCAGGGAAGCCCCAAACCCCCATTTTTTTTTAATGACAAGTAATTCCAGTTACTTACAAAAATCATAGAATAAGATTTGAGATCCCAAGAGTTTAGTGTAGTTCTCTGTCATTTTGTTCCCCTCTTTTTTCTTTTTTAGTCTGGAAGTATATATTGTTAAGTTGCCTGCCATGTAGAAGTTTCTAAAAACATTTTGCTCTTTTCTTCATATAGCATAATTTCCTTTCGCACAAAGCTGGGAATACAAATGTGTTTAATGACACCTTCTACCTCATTAACAGCAAGTTTTCGTTTAAAAAAAAGAAGGAAAATGAAAAGGAAGAAAGATTGGAATCGAGAGATTATCATTTGTTTATTCTTGAAAGGCAGTTTGAATAGAATGCTGTTTACTAGAAAGGAAAAATTTGTAGAAAAATAGTATTGAGGAAGAATTTGTCCTATTTAATATTAAAATGTATCATGAAATATGAGAAACCACTTGAGCAGAAGAGAGAACACATAAATTAGCAGAACAAAATTAAAAGCCCAGACAGAAATAAATCCATATATATGTATACACACACACACACACACACACACACATACAGCTAACATACAAATATGACATTTAAGGACAGAACAGTTGCAAAGGTTTCAGAAACCCAATAAAGTTTTCAGTTTTGAACTAAAATTCTTGCTATTATTAGATGATATTATAAATTTCTTATTATTTATCTCTATATATCCCTAACTAATATACAAACAAAGACTGAAAAATTATATATAAATATTTTAAACTGGAAAATCAAAGGCACCATTTACATAGTAAAAATGTGAATAAAGTACTGGGGAGAGAATTTTTGATATTAGTTTTCAGAAAAACATAGGATTAGTTAAGCACATTTAATAGTTTATATGAATGACAAAAGAATATATAATCCAAAAGAATACAGGCAAGAAAAATAAATAGGCAATCATAGAATAAGAAAAATATTAAAAGTTTGGTTAATCTCACATTAAAAGAACTACAGATTTAAATAATTATATTCTTCTGTAAATAAATAATTATATTCTTCTGTCCAAAAGGGAAAAAATTGACTGTATTTTGAATTATTTATCATAGGGAAATACTATTCTTATACTCTATAAGAGGATATATTAGAAGAGGTTAAATTGGTTCAACTTTTTGGAAATCATTTCAATAGTATTTATTACAAACTTAATTTTTCAAACAACTAGATTCAATTTCCATTTCTATGTAACTATCCTAAAGAAATACTTGCACATGTACACAGAGGCATGTATAAAAAATGTAACTGAAACACTGTAATACAGGGAAACCAATCTCCATCAATATAGATATAGTTAAAGATATAGATATACTCCTCTAGGAGTTATAGATATATACTATGAAATACTACTCATCAATTAAAAAACTGATATTACACATTTCAATGCCATTCTCCCAAATCATCCCAAATCATACATTGAAACATGTATAATATCATATATGAAATGAATTGGCAGTCCAGATTCGATGCATGATACTGGATACTTGAGGCTGGTGCACTGGGATGACCCAGAGGGATGGTACGGGGAGGGAGGAGGGAGGGGGGTTCATGATGGGGAACATGTGCATACCTGTGGCAGATTCATGTTGATGCATGGCAAAACCAATACAATATTATAAAATAATTAACCTCCAATTAAAATAAATAAATTTATATTTAAAAAATTTAAAAACTGACACTGGAATTCTTCAGGACATGTGAAGAAGGAGAAGCAGTGAGGTTGAGCTGATCATTGGGGTAGATTTTGGGTTTGGGGTATTATTATTAAGATCAGTGTTTCTCATTGAAAGTCCACAAACAAACCAGATAGAATTACATGGGATCTAGGGTAGGATCCAGGAATCTGCATTTTGACATTTTACTCATTTTTAAAATAATTTTATTAAGCATATTTTCTATTTTACACATCATATGATCCATTCATTTCTTTTTTTGTGTTTTTTCTTTTTTGGCTGTGGTTGATTTTTTTTTTTAATTTTTATTTTTACTTTATTTTACTTTACAATACTGTATTGGTTTTCCCATACATTGACATGAATCAGTCACGGGTGTACATGAGTTCCCAATCCTGAACCCCCCTCCCACCTCCCACCACATATCATCTCTCTGGATCATCACAGTGCACCAGCCCCAAGCATCCTGTATCCTGTATCGAACATAGACTGGCGATTTGTTTCTTACATGATAGTATACATGTTTCAATGCCATTCTCCCAAATCATCCCACCCTCTCCCTCTCCCACAGAGTCTAAAAGTCCGTTCTATACATCTGTGTCTCTTTTGCTGTCTCGCATACAGGATCATCATTACCATCTTTCTAAATTCCATATATATGTGTTAGTATACTGTATTGGTGTTTTTCGACTTATTTCACTCTGTATAATCGGCTCCAGTTTCATCCACCTCATTAGAACTGATTCAAATGTATTCTTTTTAATGGCTGAGTAATATTCCATTGTGTATATGTACCACAGCCTTCTTGTCCATTCATCTGCTGATGGACATCTAGGTTGTTTCCATGTCCTGGCTATTATAAACAGTGCTGCGATGAACATTGGGGTACACATGTCTCTTTCAATCCTGGTTTCGTCGGTGTGTATGCCCAGCAGTGGGATTGCTGGGTCATAAGGCAGTTCTATTTGCAGTATTTTAAGGAATCTCCACACTGTTCTCCATAGTGGTTGTACTAGTTTGCATTCCCACCAACAGTGTAAGAGGGTTCCCTTTTCTCCACATCCTCTCCAGCATTTATTGCTTGTAGACTTTTGGATTGCAGGCATTCTGACTGGTGTGAAATGGTACCTCATTGTGGTTTTGATTTGCATTTCTCTGATAACGAGTGATGTTGAGCATCTTTTCACGTATTTGTTAGCCATCCATATGTCTTCTTTGTAGAAATGTCTATTTGGTTCTTTGGCCCATTTTTTGATTGGGTCATTTATTTTTCTGGATTTGAGCTGCATAAGTTGCTTGTCTATTTTTGAGATTAGTTGTTTGTCAGTTGCTTCATTTGCTATTATTTTCTCCCATTCAGAAGGCTGTCTTTTCACGTTGCTTATAGTTTCCTTTGTTGTGCAGAAGCTTTTAATTTTAATTAGATCCCATTTGTTTATTTTTGCTTTTATTTCCAGAATTCTGGGAGGTGGATCGGAGAGGATCCTGCTGTGATTTATGTCAGAGAGTGTTTTGCCTATGTTCTCCTCTAGGAGTTTTATAGTTTCTGGTCTTACATTTAGACCTTTAATCCATTTTGAGTCTATTTTTGTTTAAAAATTTTATCAACTTGTGACACCATCACCATAAATCATTTTTACAGCATTTTCATCACCCCAGAAAGATCCCTTGCATCTTTTTACTGTTAATATCCATGCCCACCCTGCCTCAGACAACCATTAATCTACTGTCTCTATCGATTTGCCTTTTCCGGACATTTCATTTAAATGGAATCACAGAGCATGTCTCAAACTTTAACATGCATAGAAATCACCTGGGAATCTTGCTAAAATTCAGATTGAGCAGGTCTAGAGTAAAGCCTTAAAATCTGCAGTTCTAACAAGTTCTCAAATGGTGCTGTTGCTGCTGGTCCATGAAGCACAATACCTAGAGCAGGATCCTAGGATGCTTCTGGTTCTTACACACAGCAAATTTTGAGGACCACTGTTACATATCTGTCTGAAATTTGTTAAAAACAAATATTTGTTCTAGTCTTACATCTATCTTAAGAAGAAATTGAGAAAATAAGATGCTTATAGCACTATCTAATAATAGCAAGAATTTTATTCCAATAACTATAACTAAAAATTTTACTAGATTCCTACACCTTTGCAATGGCTCTGTCCTTAAATGTCATATTTGTATTATCTTTTATTTTTCTGAGATAAATTAGTCAAAAGTATGTGGATTATTTTGATCAACAGAAAAATGGAAATCCAGCATCATGGGGAAATCATCATCCAGTCTCAGGATATAAAGAAGAAAAATATTTAAAAGGAAAAGAACACCAAATAAATTCCTATGGGAAAAAATGCACAGATGGGCAACCAAGAAAGGATGGAGAGAGGACTCAGGCTGTTCCCAACTCTTGTGTGTGTGTTTCTGTCACTCAGTCATGCCCTACTCTTTACGACTCCATGGACTGTAACCCATCAGGCTCCCCTGTCCATGGAATTCCCCAGCAAGAATACTGGAGTGGGTAGTCATTTCTGTCTCCAGGGGATCTTCCCCACTCAGGGATCAAACCCAGACCTTCAGCATTGTGGGCAGATCCTTTACTGTATGAGCCACCAGGGCAGCTCCTGTCAACTCTTAATACTGCAAATAAATAACAAAAGGTATTTTACTTATTTGCATTCTCTTGACAAGCTTATTTTTAATGCTTGCCCTTAAATTGTTTCTCCAAGACTATTAGTGGTTGGACCAATTTATTTCTATTTTCATATTTTCTATGTGTTATATAATA
The DNA here is from genome assembly GCF_023091745.1 of Budorcas taxicolor. Taxonomy (NCBI): domain Eukaryota; kingdom Metazoa; phylum Chordata; class Mammalia; order Artiodactyla; family Bovidae; genus Budorcas; species Budorcas taxicolor. Next base: position 27,295,443 of record NC_068918.1, read on the forward strand.
TGAACTTCTAATATTTTTCTAATATTGCTGCCGCTAACTCTCTTCAGTCATGTCCGACTCTGTGCGACCCCATAGGTGGCAGCCCACCAGGCTCTGCCATCCCTGGGATTCTCCAGGAAAGAACACTGGAGTGGGTTGCCATTTCTTTCTCCAATGCATGAAAGTGAAAAGGGAAAGTGAACTTGCTCAGTCGCATCCGACTCTTAGCGACCCCATGGACTGCAACCTATCAGGCTCCTCTGTCCATGGGATTTTCCAGGCAAGAGTACTGGAGTAGGGTGCCATTGCCTTCTCTCTCTTCTAATATTATGTACATCTTTTTGTGGCCTGGAGGATGCATCACTAGTTGTATTAGCATTTACTCTCTCCCTGGACAATATCCTGTTGTGAATACAGACAAAGAAAGAATAATAACAGATGCCCAGAACACTGTTATCTTTATTGTGAATTTCTGGTTGAGTAAATATAAAATATATCTTTTACATTCAAGCCAATCAATTTTATTCAACTTACACCTACCATGGAGAAGGCAATGGCAACCCGCTCCAGTACTCTTGCCTCAAAAATCCCATGGACAGAGGAGCCTGGTAGGCTGCAGTCCATGGGGTCGCAAAGAGTCAAGACACGACTGAGCGACTTCACTTTTACTTTTCACTTTCATGCATTGGAGAAGGAAATGGCAACCCACTCCAGCGTTCTTGCCTGAAGAATCCCAGGGACAGCAGAGCCTGGTGGGGTGCTGTGTATGGGGTCGCACAGAGTCGGACACGGCTGATGCAACTTAGCAGCAGCAGCAGCAGCAGCAGCATACCTACCATACTCCATTGTCCATCTCCTACTTATTTTCAATATTATCAACTATTAAGTTTTTCTACGAAGAAAAGCTGTGATTTGGGTAATCCAAAGTAACAGTTAAAACTAAATTTATATTTAAATAAAATAAAATAAAAAACTAAATATTTGGTTTTGAAATATTTTATAAAATTCTATGGTTTTTGTTTGCTTGAGTTCCCAAACACCAGAAGTTAGGTACAGGGACTGCTGGGACTATAAGTGATATCTGAGTAAAATCAGAAAGAAAGGAATATAATATATATTTCAATTTTCCAGTTTTTTGTACTCCTGCATGCACATCTTTTCTCATGCTAAACATTATTCATTTTATGCAATAAAATATCTTTAACCTGAAACTTTATAACAAATATATCCTTTCTCTCTCTAATGACCTAAAGGTAAATTGAAGATTTTTCTTAAAAAAAATTGTTTGACCTTGTATTATCATTTGGACAAATATATCTAAGAAAGTATACTGAAAGTAGAAAAATCTTTACATTTGAAGATGCTCATTATATTATTATTTATAAAAGAAAATACTGAAAATAAACTAAATGTTGGTTAATATGCAAATAATTACATAATTATGGAATATTTGCCTGATTAAATAAGCCAAAACTTAAAAATAATTTTTATGGTGAATTTCAATATACATTGTCTTACAATAACTATATTCATTAATTTATTCATATATTTTAGCAAGTGTCTTTAGCATGTGCTAGACATTGAATAATAAAGTACTTATATGATCGTAAATTTTTTAAAGCAGCATGTAATATGCAATAAGAAATTGTATATTATTGAAACTTTCTAATATCACAACTAAAACTATGAATATAAAAATATCATAGGGAAAGTTAGTAACTGTGAAACATTAATGTTTAGCTCCCAATTTTCTGTATATTTATTATGCATACACTGACTTTTACAAAGAAAACTAAAAATTTAAGAAATAAGTAGAGCTTGAAAACCCTGACTTATATAAATTAGTGACAAAAGAATTAAAATACACTCTGTAGGCTTTTATGTATATAAAAAATGCACTGTCTTATTCAGTTCTCTCTTCTCTTTATGCATAACAGAGCTTGTCTACTTTAGTTATTTTCTATTTCAATATCAATGATAACCAGGCCAGAGGGCTCCCAGTCTTTGAAAATGTACTATATAACAGATTAGTTTTAGGGTATCAGTAAATTGGATCTAAACTCAAGGCATTTCTCACAGCGCATCTCAGTGTTGTTTTTCAGATTCTTGCTTGTAACTTCAGTAACAGCACAAGTGGAAAGCTAGCTTAGCCTACAGGAAAAAAAACAAAAAAACCTTTTTGACTGATATTAATTTTTATGTCCAAAGTTAAAAATTTCAGAGGTTGACTCAGCGGCTGGCTGCATTAATACCAAACCAAGGAAGTTTCTACATAGTTGCATACATAAGTTTCTCTCAGCAGGACTCCTAAATCTTTTGCAGAATGTATCTGAATTTTCTGGCCACAGGACAATGATAGGAGAAAGAGTGCAGTATGGAATAATTAATGTAATCAAAATTACATTAATTTTGTGTTTCCTTCTATTTTAGAAACTGTGAAGGTTGATTTTACATGTCAATTTGATTAGGCTGCAGTGCCAAATGTGTGGTCAAGCAGCACTCTACACATTGCGGTGAAAGTATTTCTGGGGTGGAGTAACACTTCATCAGTAACTTTGAGTATGGCATTTCCCTCCATTATGTGAGTGTAACTCAGGCAATCAGTTGAAGGACTTGAGAAAATGACTTATCACCCTCCACAGAGAGCTCTGCCAGCAGACTACATTTGGCTTTGTTATGCAACGCTTCCTGGCTTCTCTAGCCTGCTGACCTACTCTGCGTGTTTTGGACTTGCTGGTATCCACAATCATGTGAGATAATTCCTTAAAATAAATCTCTCTCTTTTTCTCTCTCTTGAAATAAATTTCTCTCTCTTTCTCTTACATACACATACCCCACACATACACGCACACATGCTATTAGTTCTATTTCTCTGAAGAACCTTCACCAATATTAACATATTATCTTATGTGTCTTCTTCATCATATTGACTAATATCAATATCCAGTGGACTGACCTCTTTCTGAAGCGTCATCATTACAGCAAGTTGCTTATGGAATATAAAATAATCGGACAATTACACATTCATAGAAAATTTTCTTGTAATTAAGCTAGTGAATCAGGTCCTAAGTCAGGTGTCTCCCTCATCAACCCCTTTTAGATACACTAAGAAGAAGACACTTTGGATACTAAAGATACAGAAGATCATCATATCATTAAAACCACAAATAATCTAGGTTTTACAAACAAGGCAGTGCCTCTGGAAGCTTAATTATAATCTATCTGTATCATAGAAATGGATGTTTAGAGCTCAACATTCAAAAAACTAAAATCATGGCAACCAGTCTCATCACTTCATGGCAAATAGATAGGGAAAAAGTAGAACCAGTGACAGATTTTATTTTATTGGGCTACAAAATCACTGTGGATGGTGACAGCAGCCAAAAAATTAAAAGATGCTTGCTCCTTGGAAGAAAAGCTGTAACAAAGCTAGACAGCATATTAAAAATCATTTTGCTGACAGATATCCATATAGCCAAAGCTGTGGTTTTTCCAGTAGTCATGTACAGATGTGAGAGCTGGACCATAAAAAAGCCTGAGTGCTGAAGAATTGACGCTTTTGTATTGTGGTGCTGGAGAAGACTCTTGAGAGTCCCTTAGACAGCAAGGAGATCCAACCAGTCAATCCTAAAGGCAATCAACACTGAATATTCTTTAGAAGGACTGATGCTGAAGCTGAAGCTCCAGCTCCAATACTTTGGCCATGTGATGCAAAGAGCCAATTCATTGGAAGAGACACTAATGCTGGGAAATTTGAGGGCAGGAGGAGAAGGGGCCGACAGAAGATGAGATAGCTGGATGGCATCACTGACTCAATGAACATGAAATTGAGCAAACTCTAGGAGATGGTAAAGGATAGGGAAGTATGGCATGGTGCAGTCCATGGGGTTACAAAGAATCAGACAAGACTTAGTGACTGAACAATGAGGTGAAAGAAGCAACTTTAAATATGCTAGGTTAGAGTAAATAGGTAAATCCTAATGGTTTCATAGAACTTTACATCAGATTCAACGTTACATAGATTTGTTACAAGCTTTGCATTTGCTGTGAACTCATTTTTAAGATTCCCAGTCTATCAGGACAAAAGGCTTCCTATCTAGAAAATCTTGTGATTAAGCCTGGCACAACCTTTTTTTTTCCCTACAGTGTTTTGCCTGACACCAAAGATGACATCTGAAGTAATTTTACATTTAAAGAAAAGAAAAAGATAACCTGTAAGAGGAAAATTTCTCCAATCTAAAAAGAAAATACTTTTCTACCAAGAGTTTTTATATAGAGCTAAAAGCTATATATAGCACATAAAATAATCAGAACAAAAGATAATATTTCAAAATGAAAAACCAAATCACATCAATATGTCCAACTGACACTAAAATGAGCTCAAAATTAAATTCCAGATTTAAGAATTTCAATGATTGGATAGGATACTGGATATACCCACTATTGACTTGAAGGAAATCTTGTATCAGTAATGATGTTTCCCAGGTTTTTTTTTAGTATTTTTTTCTTTTTTTTTTTTTTAAAAACCTATTACTTGCTGCCACAGTTCACCATGATGAAGCTTTACAGACACAAACAGTAAACACATCATGTTTTGGGTTGTTGGTTTTGTAGTATAGTAACTATATCATAGAGTTTATTCAGAAATACGTGGTGACTGAATTATCTGCACAGTTCTCTCATGGACTTCATATCTCAAGGGGGTACAACAGGCTTCCTTAAGCTACTGGGAAAAATAAAGACACAGAAAACTTTGGGTAATATGTTTACACCCTGAGCTGCAAGAGATTCAGATAGCTAAATAAAGAGGATAAGTATGTGTAAGAGTTAAACGGATAGACACATATCCTAACTTCATATGAAAGAGTGTGGCACAGCTCAGCAGGGCGACATCCACTGTAATAAACAATGTTCTTGTGTGTAACAAGAAAATCATTCAGTGTCTTCCAATATAATGCCATGATACTGTATAGAACTACCCTGTGGAAAGTTGGAAAAATTATCCAGACTTAAGTGTACTGTAATAGCAAAATGAACAGAAGTCAAGAATCTGCTAATAACTAGAGTTGCAAATAAAATGAGAACAGAAATATGGTTTAGACAACAGGAAGAAACGTCAGCCATGTGAGAATATGAACCACCTAGCAGTAATGAAAAAAGAAGCTACTGGCAGCTTCCATTCAGAGGAAAGCTGAACAGAACTGAAAGCTACTCAGTTCTGAAGGGACTATGGAACCCATGGGCATATAGGTACATGTATTTAATTCACCTTATTTTCTAAGTAACTAGATGATGTGTAATACCAGAATATTGCCTCAAATACTTTTACAGTCTACAGGTTGACAATTCATCAATAAAGAGGGCTTCACTGGTGGCTCAGAGAGTAAAGAATCTGTTTGCAATGCCATAGACCCAGGTTCGATCCCTGGTAGGGAAGACCCCCAGAGAAGGGAATGGCTACCCACTCCAGTATTCTTGCCTGGAGAATTCCATGGACAGAGGGGCCTGGCAGGCTACAGTCCATGGGGTCACAAAGAAGATAAAGAAGACTAGTAAAATTCTTATTTCTCTGAGAATACAGTCAACAATAAACTTTATTTGAAAGAATAATTCTAAATATAGTCCTAGTATTCAATAACTGTCAATCCCTCTTAAATGTAGTTATCTCCTTAAAAACAAAATATTCTAACACATGTGACAAAAATTAAACATCTGAATAACCTTTCCTCTGACTTTCATATATGCACAGATCTAGATTTCTCCTTTTCTTGATAACACTTCCTCAACTTCTATGGTAAGCTTCTCAGTTAGTCAGACTATTCAACTAATCAGGTTTCTCAGTGTTATATAATTGACACTTCTAACTCTACACTTTATCTGTATATTATTTGTCAATTCTTATGTCTTCAATTTTGTTACCATCTGATGGCCAATGACTCTCATATTTGCACTCCAATCATGTTGCTTATTTAATGCATATATATAGAGAGACGCTAGAATATATGAGTAATTTGGCATCTTGGATAATTTGGATTCACAGGAATTTCAAACTTTTGAATATTCAAATATTTGAAAACATGAATTATTAATCTCTTTCTGCAAAACTTTCTTCACAGTCTTCGTCACATTATTAAAGGGTATTTCCCAGCCTAGTCTTTTCCCTCTTTATCATTCTCTGTGCTCAGCTCACTATCAAATCTGGATTCTACTTCCAAAAGTAGATATGTGTTTCTCTTCATTTTCATTGTCACCATCTTAATTCCATCCATCATGTTTCTTACCTGGATCACCACAAAGGACTTCTAACTGGTCTTCCTGCTTCTTCATTATTTTCACACTAATTCTTTCCCATGCATATACTAATGTGACTTTCCCCGGACCTCACCTGGACCATGTCACGCTTCAGTACAAAATCCTTCCAGACTCCACTGTATTCTGATCAATATCTAAAATCCTCAACACAATTTAGAAAGTCTTTTCAGATTCATCTGATGCCACAGTTCTTCCATCTTCACCACTGACCTGCATTTCCATCTGTTTCTCAACTCTGATTCATTCAGTGCCTCTCAGTTCCTCAAGTATTCAGTTTCCTCTAACCAAATTATTCTTATTTCCTGTTTATGATTCTAATAACTCTTAGTGTCTACCATGTCATATATTCCTCTGAGAATAGTTCTCTGAGTACCTAACCAAAATTAGGATCCCTAGTATACTTTCCCATTGCATATAGTGCTTTCTTAGAATACTTTTATGCTACATAATCATATATTGGAGTAATTATGTTTTTCTTTCCCTTACATCCAGGAGAATGGGGTCAAAAAGTTTTTTTTTAATATTATATATTCAGTATGCAGTCAATAAATAGCTCACATTAAATAAAATCTAGGCTTTATTCTGCTCTATTCCAATATGAAATATTCATAATAACACTGATACAAGTTGTTTCCCTCAAAATGCTTTCTGTTAAATTTATACAGTCACCATGACTTATAAATTTGTACACAACTGCTAAAAAATATTTGATGAATAATCTTTCTTGTTCCATGAAGGACTTCTTGAAAAATCCCAGTCATAGGAATCAAGAGTACCGGCTCACATATTGCTTGGAAGTCACTTTATACACACATACACACACACACACACACACACACACACACACATACACATATATATATGTTGTTTTCCCTTAATTTGAATGTAAAATCTTTGAGGACTTTTCTCTCTATATGTAAATTATACTGCTTATTTTTAAGCAGGTAGACTCTCTGTACTGCCAGATTTATTTTTGTATTTATAGTTATATGGGCCTGGTATGTGATATGTCATTAAATTGGTAGAATCATTTGTATTTTCCAAAGTTTTCTTAGCAAATAGATCATTAGGGTTGCAGAAGATGTGATACCCTAGAAAAATATTTACAAAGAAAAAAAAAAAAAACCAACTATGCATTATCAGCGGCTTCCCAGGTGGCTCAGTGGGTAAAGAGTCCACCTAGCAAAGCAGGAGACGCAAGCTTGATCCCTGGGCTGGGAAGATCTCCTGGAGGAGGGCATGGCAACCCACTCTAGTACTCTTGCCTGGAGACTCCCATGGACAGAGGAGCCTCACAAGCTACAGTCCATAGGGTAGAAAGGAGTGAGATAAGACTGAAGCGACTGAGTACACGCGTGCATACAGTATTGCCATAGCCTCTTGTTTCAGAAACTAAAGTAAAACAAGTTGATTATAATAAGATATTATTCTAGAGAGTTAGAAGATTTTGTAATTTTGAGTCATGTTTTGCTTTTATTCCCACTGATTCTGGTGCAATTTTGCCCTCTCAAGTTAGGTTTTCTATTAAAAGACTGGAACTGTACCTCACCTCCTTTGACCAGTAACTTGCTCCCCCTGGTGGTCTTGTTAAGTTTAAACTGTTAACAAAAGAGCAATATTAAGTTTATAATTTTTCTTTCCTTAATGTTTTGGTAGGCTGACATCTCAGCACCCATTTCTAGGGGAGTAGGAGATGTCCCTAACCTTATTGGTAAGAAATGCTATTCAGTGGTTTTGAGGGATCATTCCAATATATTTATTTCAAAAAATTTCTCATTATAGTCCCCAAACCAAACAATTTTTAGAAGAGTTAACATTAAGAACCATGGTGACAAGATAATAATTATAAGCTTATTTAAAGATCTATCAAGATGGACCAATATCTAGGAATGCTGAAGCGGGTGGGGGAACAAGGTAGGCAAAGATTTCTTGCCTGGGAAAAACCTTTCATCTGACACTACAACATTATTTCCTATTTCACTGAATATCATTATGAGTTAAGAAGTTTCTTTTGAAATCACTGAATATTTCTGACATAAAAGAGATACAGGTGGAAAAGGAATTCGATTAAGGAAAGTAGCACTTCCTCGAATCCAGTCTTCCAAAATAAGGTAGAGCATTAAAAATAAATGGCCACATTTCTAAAGATCATTAAAAATAAATGGTCTTTTTTAATTTGACATCACATAAATACTTCAAATGTTTAATGGTAGCAGTGTACAAGCTAAATTCTGAGTCAAACGCTGAAACAGTATATTTGTGTCAAAATGTCATATTTGCTTCCAGTTTAAGAAGCCTTCAGTGAAATGCTCTCAGAGCAAAGGGGAGGGGAGCTGTCTTCAGCTGAATATATACATGCTCCCAAGCTGTACTTGAAATGTTTTACTCTGAGCTCTTCATGCTGAAGAAGGCATTCAGAGGGAAATCTACAATATTTTTTCCTCAGATGTCTTATCGTGAAGACTTCGCATTTTTTAAGCCTCCCTATCTGTCAGAGCCCAATAAAAAGATGGATTCACTCCAGTACGTTTTGAAAAAGCTACTGGCTATTAAGAATAATGAATGAAAAGAGAAAACAGAAAGAGCGCTGAGAACTAGGTGGGGTTGTGAGTTGAGAATTTACATCTGAAGCATAAAGACTTTTAGAAATTTTCTGGCTTAACAATATTGTTTACATAACAAATACTTAAGATTTAGAACTCCTTGAAATCATAAGGATTTAGGAGATTTTAGGAATTTTTCATTCAACCACTATTCAGTCCAGATTTATAGTAATGCTACTGGATTTATCCCATCAGTATTAGCTGCTTATGGATGAGTAGGTACTGTAACTGTGCAGAAATAATAACTAGTAACTGCAGCATATTTAGAACCCCCTGGAGAAATCATCTGTGACACTCTTTTGTAAGATCAGGGCATCTATGAAGCTTTTCTGTATTGATTTTGAGATACTGGAGAATCTGAAAGAGGGTTAAACCTTTTCCATTTATGGTAGTCCTAATCTTAACAGAGGGCCAGCTGGTCCCCTATAAAGCCCTCTGATACATTTGCTATGAGGCTTTATTGTACATAGGTCTCTTAAGCCAATTAAAACTTGACATTCTTTACACCCTGCAATTAAAATGCAGATGAAAGGATGAGTTTTATTTTCAAAAATAGATTATATAGGTTAATTAAAATGAAAACTTAACTAGACCCTAGGTTTACAAATAAATATTGTTTTCAAAGAACCTACTAACATGGCAGAATATGAGTTCTGAGCCTATGCTCTACATACTAGAGCATATCAAAGCAAGGGAAGGAGATTCCGGAGACTGAAAACTGTAATTATTAGATAAACTCTTTAAAGTAATGGTATAGAGAAAGCAGTTCACCAGTTTCTATTGGAAATCAACTTTTCTATGGTTTTATTTTGTTTCAGACTTGGAAAATGCTAGCTTTAAAAAGCACATAGCCTTCAGATGGTATGGATAATGAAAATCATCACAATGGATGCATTTATGAAAACCATAAACTTTTGTGCACTTATTCAATTTTCATCTGCCCACCTGAGTAATTAAAGGAGAGCTTCTGGACACACAAGAGACATTAGGGTCACAATTTAAACACATAACCTCCTTCTCTCAGAGGAAAGGTGAACAAAGCTAAGAAAAGCAAACACTTTAGAAATGACCTTGCATTATTCTTGGTGCTATTGCAAGAAGATGCAATTCTAAGGGCGATGATGGAAAGGAATAAAATGCAACATTCATTTTCCACACTGAAAAGCCAAATAATGCTTGTTATTGGTTTTTCTAAGGAAGTACTTTCTAGTGCTTGCCACTTAATCATAGTTGAACTCCTTGCACATACAAAACACAGTGCCATATTTATTTTTTAGCCATTAGAGAGAGAAATACCATGTAGACCTTAAAAAGCAGCAAAGATAAAGAAGCAATTATATAATATTTGTGGCAGGAGAAATAAAATATTCTGAGATACCATAGATCAAACAATAATTATCTTAAAAACTTACAAGACACCAAATGGAAAATTTGGGGCATAGAATTATCATGGGGCTAGAAAAGGGTCATTTTAGCTACCTTGAAACTTAAACTATTGCCATAATATAAATTAGGCCTTTAGAAACTGAATGTGGGAGTTGAACCAGCATCCACAGCATGATATAGCACCCTGGAACATCTCATTAAATACTTCAAATTGATGAAGTGCTTTAACATCTTTATGTTTTTATTTACTGATTTAAATTCAGTCCTACAAAACAGAAAATGAGACAGAGTAGAGCTAAGGGCCTAAAAGAGAGCTTGAAGGGAGGAGACATTTTACCAGAGTCTTTAGAATATATCTGTTTCTTATGCAAGTCATTTCAGCAGGCTTCCGGGGCACGGCTTTTCTCAAAAGAAAATGAAGACTCTAAATTTTCCTCTCATTTAGACATTTATCCCTTCATTTCTTATGCCTTTTTAAGAACCAAATACCTAATTTCTCTTACCTTTATTCTACAATTTGGATATAGCAAGATACTAAAGTCCCAAGCTAATACAATCTGTGTTCCTTTTTTGCTTATAAAAAATAACGTGAATTTTTCAAAGATAATTGCTTATCATTTTCTTTATATTCTCAGTGCGTCAGTCATTCTTTAGTGTTTAAGTTATTTTGTTCACACATACACACACTCATATTTTTTAAAATCTTTTACTTTTGGGAGGTTTCTCCCAAGCCTTATAAACATTTATAAGCATCCCAAGAGTCTTTACTCTCAAGTATGTGGTTATTGGCTCTCTTTCTAAGACTCAAATCATTTCTTTGAATCTTTAATTCACTCTCTTTTCCTCCTCCTAATTTTAATCATGTGGTTCCAGAATCATGTGGTTCTTTTGCTATGGGGCATCAGATCTGGCCAGCTGTGGGGTCTCTGTATAGCAAGCTAATAGACCCTAGTTATTTAGGAAATTCAGCCCTTTCATCAACTCTGAGGACATAACGGGATCTCAAAGGCCCAGTTCAGAGCATTCTTAAACTGCAGAAAGTCAATGATTGTGCCCATGGAGCTAGATCACACCCTTGCACTCCCTAGCTGCTAGTCAAGTCCTTTAAAGACACAGATGGGCAGCAACACAGAGTGTTACCAGGGCATATTCTACCAGCCGTGGAAACAAGCAAGCCACCCCTTTGGGATAACCAGAGACTGTTGCCACTGAGCCAGTTTGGCTTCCCCTCATTTACTTTCTCTCCTTTTGGATTGCATAGCCTGTTCTCAGAAACAGTTTGTTGCTCTTTCAAACACTGTTTCAGTCCGCCCCAGGGAAGATTCCCTATTTATATCTTGCTCCAGCCTTATATTTTCCATGGTTACCAGCTACCATTTCAATAGGGAATCAGGAATCGATACCACAGATTATTACTCTAAAAACTAGCTTAGTTCCCTGGCTTCTTCTGAAGGAGTACACGTTTATCCATCCACCAAACACTGACACAATTACGAAGAAGGGATATGTCCCAAGAACTAAATTGTCTTTCCTCTCTAACCTTAGTCTAGAATTTTCCAGGAGCACTGTATTGAAGTCTCCCTACCAATCTGCTGGAACTCTGAAGAACAGCCCATTTTGCCTATATCATGGATTATATGACTCTACCCTGGTGGTTCTGATGGTAAAGAGTCTGCCTGCAATGCAAGAGACCCAGATTCGATTCCTGGGTTGGGAAGATACCCTGGAGAAGGGAATCACTACCCATTCCAGTATTCCTGCTTGGAAAATTTCATGGACAAAGGAGCTTGGTGGGCTACAGTCCATGGGATTGCAAAGAGTCTGACACAGCTGAGTCACTTTCACGCTTTTACCTGGAACTTGGCCCTATAGAAATGCTGAAATAACTTAACAACAGATACATGGCACTTTAAGATACAGCAAAACACCATTCTTAGCATCTGGTCACCCCTGATCAGAAACCAGAGTGCTCTGTTTACTCTTGTTTCCATACAGTTTCATGCTTTACTGTTCTACTTAGACATCACTGATCTTCTCCTAAAACTTAAAAATCCCTGTTCCAAGGTAAGCAAAACAAAGCAAAGCAAAAAAAAAGCCCTTCATCAAACTGCCCCCTAAGTTCCTCCCTTTTCCTGAAAATAGTCTTCCTTCTTTCCCCTAAGCTTGCTGCTGCTGCTGCTAAGTCACTTCAGTCATGTCCGACTCTATGCAACCTCATAGACGGCAGCCCATCAGGCTCCCCCATCCCTGGGATTCTCCAGGAAAGAACACTGGAGTGGGTTGCCATTTCCTTCTCCAATGCATGAAAGTGAAAAGGGAAAGTGAAGTCATTCAGTCATCAGACTCTTCGCGATCCCATGGACTGCAGCCCACCAGGCTCCTCCGCCCATGGGATTTTCCAGGCAAGAGTACTGGAGTGGGGTGCCATTGCCTTCTCCTACCCACTAAGCCTAGGTCTCTGAAATGAAGACAATGAAGTCACAGGGTCAGGGAATTCATGAATCAGAAAAGATGTCAGCATTCTGCTAGTCCTCAGCTCCACCCCATCCAAAGCCTGACACCAGAACTATTTCTCTTTCACCCTCATGGAGACAGCCTGCCTCCTTTGATATCATGCCACTCAATTCTGTGATCCAGAATCATGCACCAGCCTCTGGGTCACTTTTCCACGTTTATCAAAAGATTCAGCACCATGCTTGTGGCCTTCCCCTTCACTCAAATTCTTGTCAAAATTCTCCCATGCAGGTGACTAGTTCAAGTGCTTGCTTCAAAGTTTCTAGAGTTTTTTGACTCTGATGAACTTTACATTCACCTTGTCTCAAGCCCTCAAACCCAAAAGTACACATGTGCTGTGTGCTTAGTCACTCAGTAATGTCTGATTCCTTCCGACCCCACGTACTGCAGCCTACCAGGCTCCTCTGTCCATGAGGATTCTCCAGGCAAGAATACTGGAGTGAGTTGCCATGCCCTCTTCCAGGGGATCTTCCCAACTCAGGGATCAAACTCAGGTCTCCCACCTTGCAGACGGATTCTCTACTGACTGAGCCACCAGGGAACCCCAAGAATCCTGGAGTGGGTAGCATATCCCTTCTTGAGGCAAATTCCTGACCCAGGAATCAAACCCAGGTCTCCTGCATTGCAGGCATATTCTTTACCAGCTGAGCTACCAGGGAAGCCCAAAACTACACCTGGGAACTATTCCATCTCTGAAGTTTTCAACTGTAAATTCTCATTTGTTCTAATACCTATCCTTCCATGTTCTCGCATATTTCTTCCTACTACAACTATAACTGAAGCCCACAGACCTGTAGTTGCTTGTCTCCCTACCTTTCCTCTATAAGTGGACAAACTCCATATTCCTTCGTATCCAGTCTAGAGACACCAACTTGAATGCATCTCTTGTTGACATCAGCTTTCTTTCTCTTTAACCTCCTGCCAGCCCCGCTCTGAAATAAAGGTCCAAACTGGATCTGGAACATCATACTTCCTCTACTCTCACACCCAAGCTGCTAAAATCAGATCAGAGACTATCACAGAGCTGTGCACATCAGGCCACAACAAAGTCCAAGTCTCCAACCTCAGCTGGGTACCTTACATTGCCTGGCAGTCTTTCCAATTAGTACCACGTTACAAGCACCAGCTATTATAAGAATTCTCAGTCCTTGTATCCTGACACATCCCCATGCATTTTTAAATTAATTTTTATGAAAACATAAAATGATATAACAAAAAATGCACATAAGTTTACATCTTGAAGGATTTTCAAAAATTTCATACACCTGTATAAGCTGGCAGCCTAACCAGAGAACCAAATATCATCAGTAACCTGGAAGCCTTGCTAGGCTCCTTAGTGCTCCAGTTGCCTGACTTCAAACAATACAGGTTATTTTGCTTTAAAAAAATTTCCCTTTTCCCTTGTTCCTTTGTTGTCTTCTTTTTTAACTGAATATACCATAGTATGTTTATCTATTATAGTACAGGCAGACATTTGGTATGATTCTATTTTGGAGATATTAAAAATAATGTTGCTATAAACATTCTAGTACATTTTTGGGGTGAACACTTGTGTACTTCTGATGGATAGATACAGAGGGGTAGAATTATTAGATTATATGGCCTATTTTCAGCTCTATTGAAAGTGCCAAACAACTTTTCAAATTGAGTGCACCATTCTATACTTGTATGGAGACCTTGATCTCATGAACTATATTTTAGTAAGAGAACACAAGGAAAAGCATGTGCTAGGCAAAAAGAAAAGAAAAATCACTCCAGATGGTGACTGCAGCCATGAAACTGAAAGACACTTGCTCCTTGGAAGAAAAGCTATGACCAACCTAGACAACATATTAAAAAGAAAAGACATTACTTTTCCAACGAAGTCCATCCAGTCAAAGCTACGGTTTTTCCAGTAGTCATGTATGGATGTGAGAGCTGGACTATAAAGAATGCTGAGGGCCGAAAAATTGATGTTTTTGACCTGTAGTGCTGGAGAAGACTTTTGAGAGTCCCTTGGACTGCAAGGAGATTCAATCAGTCAATCCTAAAGGAAATCAGTCCTGAATATTCATTGGAAGGACTGATGCTGAAGCTGAAACTCCAATACTTTGGCCACCTGATGCAAAGAACTGACTCATTTGAAAAGACCCAGATTCTGGGAAAGACTGAAGGCAGGAGGATAAAGGGATGACAGAGGATGAGATTCTTGGATGGCAACACTGACTCAATGGAAAGGAGTTTGAGTAAGTTCCAGGAGTTGGTGATGGACAGGGAAGCCTGGCGTGCTGCAGTCGCAAAGAGTCGGACATGACTGAGTGACTGAACTGAACTGAAGAGAACACAAATTACAAAAAAGTAAAGAAATAAATGAAATAATTACCGGTTGTGGTAAGTGCTATGAAGGACATAAACAAGTAGTGAGATTTATAGTGCTTGGAAGATTAAAAGTAAGCTACTTGTGTGGTTAGGAAAGAGCATTCTCATGCAATCACATTTGAGTTTAGACTTATCAGGAAGAACCATAAGTTCCTAGGACCATAGGGACAGCCAGGAAAAGCATATGCTAGGCAAAAAGAAAAGAAAATATAAAAGCCCTCAGGCAAGAAAGTTGTGTATGTTCATGGTACACAGAAAAGACAAGAGACTCATTTGACTGAGAGATAATAAAAGAAGAAGAAGAAAGGGAGAACATACATTCTGAGGTGAGTTAGGAAAGATGAACAAAATCAACTCATGGATGGTCTTCTAGGCCATTGGCTAGAGTTTGCTTTTAACTTTACATTCAGTGGAACTCTCCAGGAAGTTTGAAGCTGGGCATGAGTTTGTGTTTAGTGGGTAGGGGGAGGTGGCAAGTGGAGTGGGGAGAAATGACACAATCTGATAACTCTTCATTCTGGCAGCCACATGAAAGAATAAACTTTACTGACAAGAGTGGGAACTGGAACATCCATTAATAAGGCGATTTTGTGTCTTTAATGGAGTCAAATTTTTTGTCTAATCCTTCACCTAAGCATGGGCTTCCCGGGTGGCTCAGGGCTAAAGAATCTGCTTGCCAATGGAAGAGACAGAGGTTCAGTCCCTAGGTGAAGAAGATGCCCTGCAGGAAGAAATGTCAACGAGCTCTGGTATTCTTGCCTGGAAAGTCCCATGGACTGAATAGCCTGGCAGGCTACAGTCCATAGGGTCACAAAGAGTCAGACATGACTGAGTGACTGAGCACCAATGAGGTGTGAATAGCATCTTTTATCAATATCAAAAATGCTTTGTTTAAGTTAGGAAGCTAAGCATACGGTCACTCTAACCATTAAGGAACTACTCATGTATAAAATAAGTATATATAACATAATAAGCAGGAGTATAAAAGACAGAGGGGCTTCTCTGGTGGCTTGGTCATAAAGAACCTGCCTGTCGATGTAGGAGATGTGGGTTCAAACCCTGGGTGGAGAAGATCTCCTGCACGAGGAAATGGCAACCCTCTCCAGTAGTCTTGCCTGGAAAATCCCAGGGGCAGAGGAGCCTGGCGGGCTACAGTCCATGGTGTCACACAGAGTCGGACATTCCTTAGCAACTAAACAATAACATGGAAGATACATACTGTTGGCCTAAATTGGGAAAGTAAGGAGTGATTCAATTCAAGACCTATTTTGAAGGTAGTATTAAAGGATGTATTTATGGATTGCACGTGGGAGGTAAGGGAAAGGCACAGATCGAGGGCAAATTCCAGATATTTGTCTGAAATTAGTGAGGGTACCATTTCTTAGATAGGGACATCTGAAGTAAAAATAGGCTCTTGGTAAAGAAAGACGAATCTACTCAACTGACTGAGGAATAAGAACAGGAGAGATGGAAGAAAAAAACTGAAGGTAAAATCGCCAAAATAGATATTTACTCATTTTCTTCCTCCATTAGTAGAACTGTCTTTAACCTGAAGTATAATCCTTCCACTTATTCTCTAAATCTTCTCTCTCAATTTTTTAAAAAAACCTTTCATTTTGCATTGGGGTAAAGCCAACTAACAAACAATATTGGGATAGTTTCAGGTTGAAGAGACTCAACCATACACATACATGTATCCATTCTCCTCCAAACTTCTCTCCCATCCAGGCTGCCACATAACGTCGAGCAGAGTTCCATGTGCTATATATGCACTAGGTCCTTATTCTTTTTCTTCTTAATTTGCCTCACACTCTCAGTTATCCCCACTTAAATGTAATCTTCAGCATCTTATTTACTTTCTGAAAAATCTATAGATGTGAACAACTATCAACAATCTGAAAAAATAAATACTGAGTAAGCAAACCCCCAACACTCCATGAATCCCATATCCTTTCCTCACTACCACACTTCCTGGAACTTTCAGAGCCAAGTTTCCTAAAGTGGTAATCTACAGTCAAGATCACTCTTTATTTGCTTCTCATTTTCATGAAATCACCGGTACTATGATTTCCATTCTCATCACTTTTATTATAATCTCCCATCAATTACCTCCATGGCCCAAATGAGTGACTACTTCTTCATTTTTCTGACTTTAAGAATCTTTTATCACTTTTTGGATACTGCCTCTTACATTTTTCCTGTGAAGTGGCTCAGTCGTGTCCGACTCTTTGCAACCCCATGGACTCTAGCCTACCAGGCTCCTAGGTCCATGGAATTTTCCAGGCAAGAGTACTGGAGTGGGTTGTCACTTTCTTCTCCAGGGGATCTTCCTGACCCAGGAATTGAACCCAGGTCTCCTGCATTGCAGGCAGACACTTTACCATCTGAGCCACCAGGGTAGCTCATTTTTCCTACCTTTCCATAAAATTAATATTCTTTAATTTTAATATATTCTTTAATTTTAGAAATATATTTAGTCCAATTTTCTTCTCATTTTAAAAGATATTTCTCCAAAAGATTCCATTCAGTTCATATACTCACCTCAATGTTTCATAGATGGGAAAACAAAGCAAAGCTTATCTAATTATATACTTGAAATGTGTGAAATTTACTGTAAATAAATCTAATTAAAAATATGTCCCTTAGTTTGAACGAATCTTGGCAGAAATTGATAAAAAGAGAAGACTTGTTCCCATAACACTCTTGCTATGGTGGATATTTTCTGATCTATAGTGAGACATACACACCTGCCATGGGAGTTCAATCATATATAGCTAGCTATTAATTGTTCAGATGTGGAGAATATGTTCCTAAAGGCAAAATTCAATGAAATTAACTTGAGTTACTTTTCAGGTATGAATCTAGTTATGATTTTTCAGATATGAGTCTGGTATGAAGCTTGCTCAATGGGTAATATTTTTTCTCATGCCTCAGGTATAGATCTCATGTTTTGTCTGAAAACTGTCTCCTATCTTGCATAAGAGGAACAAAGATTGAGTTAGCTAGCTCTATTTTCTCTCTGGGCCTCCAACATTACCATAATTTATTTCCAGAATATTACACTATTCTATAGAGTGCATGCTCAGTTGCTAAATTGTGATTCTTTGCAACCCCATGGACTATAGCCCACCTGGCTCCTCTGTCCATGGGACAACCCACTCCACTAGGCAAGAATACTGGAGTGGGTTGCCACTTCCTGCTCCAGGGGATCTTCTCCAGGGATCAAATCTGCATCTCCTGCTTTGCAGGTGGATTCTTTACCACTGAACCACCTGGGAAGCTACATTCTAGAGGGTATTGCATGATAAAGTGATATAGTTTCTATAGCAGCAGTCTCCTG
This sequence comes from Budorcas taxicolor, assembly GCF_023091745.1. Lineage (NCBI taxonomy): Eukaryota > Metazoa > Chordata > Mammalia > Artiodactyla > Bovidae > Budorcas > Budorcas taxicolor. The sequence continues at coordinate 27,313,935 of NC_068918.1, forward strand.
CCTATGGAGAACAGGCTCTCCCACCAAGACTCAGTTTTTCCCTTCAAGGATCACTCTCTGAAACTCCAAATCACTTTGTTAGTCAGCAATCATTAAGCCTAGGGTTTCATCGTTACTGTGGTAGTTTCCAGACAGATAGCCCCAGATACTACCTTTGCTAAACTTTTTAGGATAAAACAATCTTTTCGCAGTTGCAGAGGTCCTACATCCCCTTGCTAGGTGGGATACTAGTATTCTGAGAATGCAACCTGTGGGATAGAGCAAATGCATCTCCTTTGCTCAACCCTGACCTAAAATAAGGGGGCTTCCCAGGTGGTGCTGCTAGTAAAGAACCTGCCTGCCAGTGCAGGGAGACATAAGATACATGAGTTCCACCCCTGGGTCAAGAAGATCCCCTGGAGGAGGAAATGGCAACCCACTCCAGTATTCTTGCCTGGAGAATCCCATGGACAGAGGAGCCTGGCGGACTACAGCCCATAAGGTCACAAAGAGCTGGACATGACGAAAGCAACTTAGCATGCATACATGGCCTAAAATAAACCCTGGCACATCGTCTCTGAGAGCTGCCACTCTCAAATGCTCTGTCATATCCAGTTAACACCGGTCAAGACTAAAGGGATGGAGTTGTTATCAGTCCACACTTAGAAGAACAGTCCACACATATACTTTTGCTCATTACCTATGGTGAGCCATTTCAGCAGTAAAAACTAACGTTTAGAAATAGGGTAGCAGATTTAGCTGTCAGGTTTTAATTGGAATTGTCCCTGGGAATTTTTCCCTAGAATTTGGGTATAATAGTCTAAGCTTTCCAAATTGATTTCAGTGTTATTATGAAAACGTTTGGGGGGTGAGGCAAAGTCAATACTGGAGTGCTATTAGTCAATAATTCAGGATCATTGTCAGACATTCCCTGTCTCTTATCTGATGCTTTAGATTTATTTTGTTTATTTTTTATTTTTAATTTTTTTATTATTTTTTTTAATTTTAAAATCTTTAATTCTTACATGTGTTCCCAAACATGAAACCCCCTCCCACCTCCCTCCCCATAACATCTCTGTGGGTCATCCCCATGCACCAGCCCCAAGCATGCTGTATCCTGCGTCAGACATAGACTGGCGATTCAATTCTTACATGATAGTATACATGATAGAATGCCATTCTCCCAAATCATCCCACCCTCTCCCTCTCCCTCTGAGTCCAAAAGTCTGTTATACACAGCTGTGTCTTTTTTCCTGTCTTGCATACAGGGTCGTCATTGCCATCTTTCTAAATTCCATATATATGTGTTAGTATACTGTATTGGTGTTTTTCTTTCTGGCTTACTTCACTCTGTATAATCGGCTCCAGTTTCATCCATCTCATCAGAACTGAATCAAATGAATTCTTTTTAACGGCTGAGTAATACTCCATTGTGTATATGTACCACAGCTTTCTTATTCATTCATCTGCTGATGGACATCTAGGTTGTTTCCATGTCCTGGCTATTATAAACAGTGCTGCGATGAACATTGGGGTACATGTGTCTCTTTCAATTCTGGTTTCCTCGGTGTGTATGCCCAGCAGTGGGATTGCTGGGTCATAAGGTAGTTCTATTTGCAATTTTTTAAGGAATCTCCACACTGTTCTCCATAGTGGTTGTACTAGTTTGCATTCCCACCAACAGTGTAGGAGGGTTCCCTTTTCTCCACACCCTCTCCAGCATTTATTGCTTGCAGATTTTTGGATCGCAGCCATTCTGACTGGTGTGAAGTGGTACCTCATTGTGGTCTTGATTTGCATTTCTCTAATAATGAGTGATGTTGAGCATCTTTTCATGTGTTTGTTAGCCATCCGTATCTCTTCTTTGGAGAAATGTCTATTTAGTTCTTTGGCCCATTTTTTGATTGGGTCGTTTATTTTTCTGGACTTGAGCTGCATAAGTTGCTTGTCTATTTTTGAGATTAGTTGTTTGTCAGTTGCTTCATTTGCTATTATTTTCTCCCATTCAGAAGGCTGTCTTTTCACCTTGCTTAGAGTTTCCTTTGTTGTGCAGAAGCTTTTAATTTTAATTCGATCCCATTTGTTTATTTTTGCTTTTATTTCCAGAATTCTGGGAGGTGGATCATAGAGGATCCTGCTGTGATTTATGTCGGAGAGTGTTTTGCCTATGTTCTCCTCTAGGAGTTTTATAGTTTCTGGTCTTACCAAGGATTATTCTGCAGGGTTCATTTTGAGCCAGGTATTAATTTTCACAAGTTTAATGTAGTAAAAATGACATAATTCATATAATAAATTAATGAGACACATGTAAACTATACAGCCTTACAAAATGCTGAATGCAAACATCCACTTGGTTTTGTGCAGACTACACTCTTCTCCCAAATACCTTACGGATTCTTCAAAGAAATAGGAAATATGACATAAGGACCCAGTGAAGACTCTAGTACATATTCATGTTTTAAACATCAAGACAATTTTTACTTCATCTTCAGGAAAAATATAAATGTCTTTGCTAATAGTTTCTTCTCAACTCTTCAATGGACTATCCATGAATTAATAGTGCACTCATCCTAATTTAAATACAGCTGATTTACACATGAGTGCTCAAACCATAATTACTGCTCATCCTATCTTCTTGATATTTTAACACTGCAGGCAAGATCTCTTTCCACCAATAATATGTATTTATTTTAAACACAATTAAGTAAAACATTATATCTCTTCCTTTTCTTAGTCTATATATCTAACTACATGCACCTCACTAAGATCTTGAAAAATCCACAACTTTTTTTATGTAAAAAAGACAATTTTTTATTTTTACCTTTCTATGACTTTAATTACTATATTCAGTATTAATGAATGAAGATAAGTTTAATTTAGGAAATCTTGAAATCAAACACTAATATACAAGAAGTATTGACAGCCAACAACACAGGCCTCCAGCTACTCTTATTTGATGAACACCCACTTGGTTTCGCCTTTGATAGCAAGCTGTCCATCTATATGCTCAAGAGATGCAATGATTGTTGTTTCACTACCATTATCTAAAGGAATAAAATATGAATCCCATTTTTATATATTCCTGCCCTCTAAGAACATTAATATTTAAACATTATTAAATATTCAATAGTTTAATTTCATCGTTAGATATTTAGAAAAAGTCACTGAATCTTAGACACGCAGAGTATTGAATAGACAGTACCTGTAAAGGCATTATCTATGAATAGAGCAAAATAATCTAAAATTGAACTCCTGCCAGTTCAGCAGTAATTGCAAGAGTGAAACATGGAATTAATTTCATTTATTTAATAAGTGGCCACTATGTTTAGAACAGGCTAGAGGATGCTGTTATAAATCATGAAGTTGATTAAAAATAGAAGTATACGATAAGGATAAGCACTAAATACAAAGATGAGGGAAGATAAATGTTCAAAAATAAAGGGAATAGGGAGGTGCACTGAGAAGATTAGAGGGAATAAACAAATATTCCGTTACTCAGTAAATAAAACTCTGGAGTTCAGAACTCAGCTTGTCACAGAAAACCTATCATCTTGCTTACTTTTCTAAAATTCTAATTTGTGACTCTTGGATTGTCAAATTTTTTAGAATATATGGCAACTTCTACATAATGGTCAACACATTTTTATTAAATAATATGAATAAATGAGAAAAAATGGGTATCTGGTATAATGGACACAATTTTTGTTTTGCAGTGCCTAATATAAACTTACATTACCTCTTTTGCTACTGTACAAAATATTAAGATTATACTAACATAATTCTACACAGTCTCTCAGACTATGAGAAAAAATTGTTTTAAAACGTTTAACTATACAGTTGGTGTTATTACTTATGAAGTAACATGGTAAATATTAGGGTTAATGTGCATGAGTGCTAAGTTGCTTCAGTCATGTTTGACTCTTTGTGACCCTATGGACTGAAGCCCACCAGGCTCCTCTGTCCATGGGACTCTCCAGGCAAGAGTACTGGAGTGAGTTGCCATTTCCTTCTCCAGGGGGATCTTCCCCACCCAGGGATTGAATCCAGGTCTCCTGCATTCCAGGCAGATGCTTTAACCTCTGAGCCACCAGGGAAGCAAACAGCCCCCAAGCAGGCCTTAAATCATTTATGCTTTACTAATGGTTTTTCTGATTAAAGAATTAACTTAATGGTAATTTTTGAAAATTAGAATAGTCTACAGAGTATAAAGAATAAGTTTACCCATAATCATGATTAATATTTTGGTAGGTTTCAAGCATGTCTTCTCTTAGACATACACATTTGTCATAAGATATTATATTTTTTCATTACATACAATATAGAGTTGCATACTACCTTTTATCTCTTAATCTCTGTGTTATAAATATTTCTCCATTCATTAAATACTTCCTAAAACTATGGCTTGAACATTTTTTATAATATTCCATTATATAGCTTAGTAATTTATAAAGTCTTTCTCAAATTTGTGGATATTTAGACTATACCTGAGAAAAATCCACATATTTTGAAAAATTCCTATACATAGAATTTCTTGTACTAAAGTTATTTCAGTCTCTTAATACAATTTTCCAACTGTGCTTACAGAAATGTTTTTATGTCCCAGCTGGTATCGCATAAGAAAAACTCTTTTTACTATAGTCTTAAACACACTAAATATAATGCTACTAACTGTTACTTCATGGGAGATGAAAGAGTAGTATATATTACATTTATTTTCCTTATAAACTACTAATATGCTTTTACATGTTTGTATTTATAGATAGCTACTAAGTTTATACTGTATGTTCTTTAATTTCTGCTGCTGTCATTGTTTTCTAACTGATTTTAAGAACATATGCCTTTACATATTAAGGATGATAATGCTATATTTACTATGTGGATTTTGAATATCCTCTTATTTTTTTTTCTGATGTTTTGAAACTCAATTTTATTGATTTTTTAAATTAATTTATTTAATTGGAGGCTAATTACTTTACAATAGTGTGGTGTTTTTGCCATACATTAACATGAATCAGGTACGGGTATACATGTGTCCCCCATCCCGGATCCCCCTCCCATCTCCCTCCCCATCCCATCTGTCCTGGCTGTCCTAGTGCCCCGGCTTTCAGTGCCCTATTTCATGCATCTAACTTGAACTGAGCATCTATTTCACATATGATAACAACATCTTCCAATGCTATTCTCTCAAATTATCCCACCCTCACCTTCTCAAACAGAGTCCAAAAGTCTGTTATTTACATCTGTGTCTCTTTTGCTGTCTCACATATAGGGTCATCATAACCATCTTTCTAAATTCCATATATGCATTAATATACTGTATTGGTGTTTCTCTTTCTGACTTACTTCACTCTATTTAATAGGCTCCAGTTTCATCGACCTCATTAGAACTGATTCAAAGGTATTCTTTTTAATGGCTGAGTAATATTCCATTGTGTATATGTACCACAGCTTTTTTATCCATTCATCTGCCTATGGACATCTAGGTTGCTTCTATGTCCTAGCTATTGTAAACAGTGCTGTGATGAACACTAGGGTACACGTGTCTCTTTCAATTCTGGTTACCTCGGTGTGTATGCCCAGCAGTGGGATTGCTGGGTCATAAGGCAGTTTTATTTCCAGTTTTTTAAGGAATCTCCACACTTTCTTCACAGTGGCTGTACTACTTTGCATTCACACCAACAGTGTAAGAGGGTCCCCTTTTCTGCACATCCTCAAAAGCATTTATTGTTTATAGACTTTTGGATAGCAGCCATTCTGACTGACGTGAGATGGTACCTCATTGTGGTCTTGATTTGCATTTCTTGATAATGACTGACGTTGAGCATCTTTTCATGTGCCTGTTAGCCATCTGTACGTCTTCTTTGGAGAAATGTCTATTTAGTTCTTTGGCCCATTTTTTGATTGGGTCATTTATTTTTCTGGTATTGAGCCACATGAGCTGCCTGTATATTTTTAGGTTAATTCTTTGTCAGTTGCTTTATTTGCTATTATTTTCTCCCATTCTGAAGGCTGTCTTTTCACTTTGCTTATAGTTTCCTTCATTGTACACAAGCTTTTAAGTTTAATTAGGTCCCATTTGTTTAATTTTGATTTTCTTTCCATTACTCTGGGAGATGGATCACAGAGGATCTTGCTGTGATTTATATCAGAGAATGTTTTGCCTATGTTTTCCCATAGGAGTTTTGTAGTGTCTGGTCTTATATCTAGATCTTTAATCCATTTTGAGTTTATTTTTGTGTATGGTGTTAGAAAGTGTTCTAGTTTCATTCTTTTACAGGTGGTTGACCAATTTTCCAGCGCCACTTGTTGAAGAGATTGTCTTTTCTCCATTGTATATTCTTGCCTCCTTTGTCAAACATAAGGTGCCCATAGGTACATGGAATTATCTCTGGGCTTTCTATTTTGCTCTACTGATCTATATTTCTGTGTTTGTGCCAGTGACATACTGTCTTGATGACAGTAGCTTTGTAGTTGTCTGGAGTCAGGCAGATTGGTTCCTCCAGTTCCATTCTTCTTTCTCAAGATTGCTTTGGCTATTCAAGGTTTTTTGTATTTCCATACTCATTGTGAAATTATTTGTTCTAGTTTTGTGAAAAATACCATTGGTAGGTTGGTAGGGGTTTCACTGAATCTATAGATTGCTTTAGGTAGTATACTCATTTTCACAACATTGATTCTTCCAATCCAAGAACATGGTATATTTTCCATCTATTTATGTCATCTTTGATTTTTTTCATCAGTGTTTTTATAGTTTTCTGTATATAGGTCTTCTGTTTCTTTAGGTAGATTTACTCCTAAGTAATTTACTCTTTTCATCACAATGGTGAACTGAATTGTTTCCTTAAGTTCTCTTTCTGTTTTCTCATTGTTTGTGTATAGGAATGCAAGGGATTTCTGCATGTTAATTTTATATCCTGCATATTTACTATATTCATTGATTAACTCTAGCAATTTTCTGATGGTGTCTTTTAGGGTTTTCTATGTAGAGGATCATGTCATCTGCAAACAGTGAGAGTTTTACTTCTTCATTTTCAATCTGGATTCCTTTTATTTCCTTTTCTTGTCTGATTGTTGTGGCTAAAACTGCCAAAACTATGTTGAATAATAGTGGTGGGAGTGGGCACCCTTGTCTTTTTCCTGACTTCAGGGGAAATGCTTTCAATTTTTCACCATTGAGGATAATGTTGGCTGTGGGTTTATCATATGTGGCTTTTATTTTGTTGAGGTATGTTCCTTCTATGCCTGCTTTCTGGCTTTTTATCATAAATGGATGTTGAATTTTGTCAAAGAATTTCTATGCATCTATTGAGATAATCACATGGTTTTTATCTTTCAATTTGTTAATGTGGTGTCACATTGATTGATCTGCAAATATTGAAGAATCCTTGTATCTCTGGAATAAAGCCCACTTGGTCATGATGTATGATCTTTTTAATATCTTGTTGGATTCTGTTTGCTAGAATTTAATTGAAGATTTTTACATCTATGTTCATCAATGATATTGGCCTGTAGTTCTCTTCTTTTGTGGCATCTTTGTCTGGTTTTGGTATTAGGGTGATGGTGGCCTCACAGAATGAGATTGGCAGTTCACCTTCCTCTGCAATTTTCTGGAAGAGTTTGAGTAGGATAGATGTTAGCTCTTCTCTAAATTTTTGATAGAATTCACCTGTGAAGCTGTCTGGTCCTGAGCTTTTCTTTGTTGGAAGATTTTTTATTACAGTTTTTATTTCTGTGATTGTGATGAGTCTGTTAAGATTGTCTATTTCTTATGGTCCAGTTTTGGAAGATTATACTTTTCTAAGAATTCATCTATTTCTTCCAAATTGTCCATTTTATTGGCATATAGTTGATAATAGTAGTCTCTTATGATGCTCTGTATTTCTGTGATTTCTGTTGTGATTTCTCCATTTTCACTTATAATTTTGTTGATTTGGTTCTCCCTTTTTTCCCTTTTTTTTTTTTTTTTCAACCAATATAAAGCAATTTTATTTTAAGACAGACTGGGACTTGTGAAATTTAAGTTTGTAAATAGTAGAGAGTATTCATTTGATTTTCTTCAACTTCATTCCACATTGAATTCTCTGCAAAGACACTGTCTGAACCATTATTGTGAAGTGCAGAAAACAAAAGCCTTAATATTTAAGTTCACTTGACTTAGAATGGGAGAAGGCAATGGCACCCCAGTACTCTTGACTGGAAAATCCCTTAGACGGAGGAGCCTGGTAGGCTGCAGTCCATGGGGTTGCTAGGAGTCCAACCCGACTGAGCAACTTCACTTTCCCTTTTCACTTTCATGCATTGGGGAAGGAAATGGCAACCCACTCCAGTGTTCTTGCCTGGAGAATCCCAGGGACCGGGGAGCCTGGTGGGCTGCCATCTCTGGGGTTGCGCAGAGTTGGACATGACTGAGCAGCAGTGACGCAGCAGCAGCAGCAGCAGACCTTGAATGCTGGCTCTACAACTTGATGTGAACATGGACATATCATGAATTTTCTCCAAGTCTAGTTATCTCATTTATGATTATAAGAAGGTCCTAATAGTATGATTAATTAAAATTTAAGGACTGATTTAAGCTCTTAAACTAAATACACACACATACATATACTGTATACATGTAGTCACACATGCACATGTTAACAGACACTCGTATTACCCTACATATCATCACCCCAAGTTAATAATGGTTGTTTCAGTTTTATAAATGCATTCAGAAACAGAAAAACATGATAAGCAATTTACCAAAGTCATGTAGAGAATAAGTGGCAGATCTAATATCTGAACCTAAATGTTTCTGGCTGTAAAGACATGATCTCTGGCTTTATTACACCATCTTTTGTTACACAGCTGATCAGAGCATTAATTCAGTGATCTAGAAAATATCTAGTACGAGGTCCAGCGTACGGTAGATTCTTCATAAATACTACTTTAATACTAAAGTAATAATAAATAACAGCTACTTTAATCCTTGAATGCTTTGTTGAATGATGATAATGGTGATGCCTTTAATGATAATAGAAACAAATAGTATTTAACACCTATTTAGCATTATACTTTATATACTTTGCATTTATTAGCTTATTTAATCAATATTATAGGAACAGGAACATTGTTATTATTCATTGTTATTATCCCTTTTTTCCTTGATGAGTCTGGTTACTGGTTTTTCTATTTTATCTATCTTCTCAAGGAACCAGCTTTTAGTTTTGTTGCTTTTCGCTATAGTCTCCTTTGTTTTTCATTTACTTCTGCCCTAATTTTTATGATTTCTTTCCTTCTACTAACGGTGGGGTTCTTCATTTCTTCTTTTTCTAGTTGCTTTAGGTCTAAAGTTAGGTTATTTACTTGATTTTTCTCTTGTTTCTTGAGATAAACATATTGCTATGAACCTTCCCCTTAGCACTGCTTTTACTGAATCCCATAGGTTTTGGGTTGTTGTGTTTGCATTTTCATTTGTTTTTATCCATATTTTTATTTCCTTTTTCTTTCATGAATTGTTGGTTTTTCAGAAGCATGTTGTGTAGCATCCATATATTTGTATTTTTAATAGATTTTTTCTTGTAGTAGACATCTAATCTTACTGTATTGTGATCAGAAAACATGCTTCAGATAATTTTTTTTTTTTTTAATTTACCAAGGCTAGCTTTATGGCCCAGGATGTGTTCTATCCTGGACAATGTTCCATCTGCACTTGAGAAAAAGGTGAAATTTATTGTTTGGGGGTGAAATGTCCTACCAAATAGGTATCAAATAGGTATCAAATAGGTCTAACTAGTCCATTGTAGCACTTAAAGTTTGTGTTTCCTTGCTAATTTTGTTTGGTTGATGTCTCCATAGGTGTGAGAGGGGTATTAAAATTTCCCACTCTTACTACTGGTGCTACATCGCTTCAGTCGTGTCCGACTCTGTGCGACCCCAGAGACAGCAGCCCACCAGGCTCTGCCATCGCTGGGATTCTCCAGGCAAGAACACTGGAGTGGGTTGCCATTTTCTTCTCCAAGGCATGATAGTGAAAAGTGAAAGTGAAGTCAGTCGTGTCCGACTCTTAGCGACCCCATGGACTGCAGCCTACCAGACTCCTCCATCCATGGGATTTTCCAGGCAAGAGTGCTGGAGTGGGTTGCCATTGCCTTCTCCAGCCCACTCTTACTGTGTTACTGTTAATTTCCCCTTTCGTACTTGTTAGTATTTGTCTTATGTATTGAGGTGCTTTGCATTCATTTAAGAGCTGGTTTGGTGGTGTGGAATTCTCTCAGCTGTTGCTTGTCTATAATACTTTTGATTTCTCCTTCATATTTGAATGATACCCTTGCTGGGTATAGTAATCTGGCTTGTAGGTTTTTTCTCTTTCATCACTTTAAGAATGTTCTGCCATTCCCTTCTGATCTGAAGAGTTTCTATTGAAAGATCAGCTCTTATCTTTACGGGGATCCCCTTGTGTCTTATTTGTTGCTTTTCCCTTGCTGTTTTTAATATTTGCTCTTTGTGTTTGACCATCATTAGTTTGATTAATATGTGTTTTTCCTTGGGTATCCTGTTTGGGACTATCTGGGTTTCTTGGACTTGAGTGGCTATTTCCCTCCCCATTTTAGGGAAATTTCAACTATTATCTCCTCATGTATTTTCTTACGCACTTTCTTTCTGTCTTCTTCTTCTGGGACTCCTATGATTTGAATATTTGGGCGTTTAACATTTTCCCAGAGGTCTCTGAGGTTGCCCTGATTTCTTTTCATTCTTTTTTCTTCTCTGCATTTATTTCCACATTTCTATGTTCTACCTCACTTGTTCTATCTTCTGCCTCAGTTATTCTACTGTTGGTTCCCTCCAGAGAGCTTTAGATCTCATTTATTGCATTATTTGGCTGCACAGCACTGGAGTAGCAGTTGTGTGGTGCTGGAGCAGCAGCTGCATGGCACTGGACCAGCTGTGAGGAGATACCCCACATCTAAGGACAGAGAAGCCCCAGCAAGATGGTAAGAGGGGCAAAATTGCATTTAGAATCAAACTCCATACTCACCAGAGACACTCAGAGGGCTCAAAAAACCTTGTGCACATCAGGACCCAGAGGCCCCACAGAGACTGAGACAGAACTGTGTTTGAGTGTCACCTATGGAGGTACAGGTCGGCAGTGGACTGCCACAGGGGCAGGGGCTTTGGGTGCAGCAGACCTGGGTATGGCATAAGCCCTCTTGGAGGAGGTCACCATTAACTACACCATAGAGTCACCAGAACTTACACAGGACTGGGGAAACAGACTCTTGGAAGGAACAGACAGATACTTGTGTGCACCAGGAACAAGGAGAAAGGAGGTATGACACCACAAGAGACTGACCCAGACTTGCCAGTGAGTGTCCAGGAGTCTCCGGCATTGTATCTACTACTGTGGGCAAGAATCCCTTAGAAGAAATGGAGTAGCCATCATAGTCAACAGAAGAGTCTGAAATGCAGTACTTGGATGCAATCTCAAAAACAACAGATGAACTCTGTTAATTTCCAAGGTAAAGAATTCAATATCACAGTATGTTTATGTCCAAGTCTATGTTCCAACCAGTAATGCTAAAGGAGGTAAAGTTGAACGGCTCTATGAAGATGTACAAGACCTTCTAGAATTAACACACAAAAAAGATGTCCTTTTCATTACCAGGGACTGGAATGAAAAAGTAGGAAGTCAAGAAATACTTGGAGTAACAGGCAAGTTTGGCCTTGGAGTACAGAATGAAGCAGAGCAAAGGCTAGTAGAGTTTTGCCATGAGAACACACTGGTCATAGCAAACACCCTTTTCCAACAACACAAGAGAAGACTCTACACATGGACACCACCATTTCACCAAAACGGAAATCAGATTGATTCTATTCTTTGCAGCCAAAGATGGAGAAGCTCCATACAGTCAGCAAAAACAAGCCTGGGTGCTGACTGTGGCTCAGATCATGAACTCCTTATTGCAAAATTCAGACTTAAATTGAAGAAAGTAGGGAAAACCACTAGACAATTCAGGTATGACCTAAATCAAATCCCTTATGATTGATTATACAGTGTAAGTGAGAAATAGATTGATTCAAGGGATTAGAGCTGATAGAGTGCCTGAAGAACTATGGACAGAGGTTCATGACACTGTACAGGAGGCAGCCATCAAGACCATCCCCAAGAAAAAGAAAAGCAAAAAGGCAAAATGCTTGTCTGAGGAGGTCTTACAAATAGCTGAGAAAAGAAGACAAGCAAAGGCAAGTGAAAAAAGAAAAGATATACCCATCTGAATGAAGAGTTCCAAAGAATAGCAAGGAGAGCTAAAAAGCCTTCCTCAGCAATAAATGCAAAGAAATAAAGGAAAACAACAGAATGGGAAAGACTAGAAATCTCTTCAAGAAAATTAGAGATACCAAGAGAAAATTACATGCAAAGATGGGCACAATAAAGCACAGAAATGGTATGGATCTAAGAGCAGAAGATATTAAGAAGAGGTGGCAAGAATACACAGAAGAACTATACAAAAAAAATCTTCATGACCCAGATAATCACGATGGTGTAATCATTCATGTAGAGCCAGATATCCTGGAAGATTAAGTCAAATGGGCCTTAGGAACCATCACTAAGAACAAAGCTAGGGCAGGTGATGGAATTCCAGTTAAGCTATTTCAAATCCTAAAAGATGAGGCGGTTAATGTGCTACATTCAATATGCCAGCAAATTTGGAATACTCAACATTGGTCACGGGACTGGAAAAGGTCAGTTTTCATTCCAATCCCAAAGAAAGGCAATGCCAAAGGATGCTCAAACTACTGCACAATTGCACTCATCTCACACACTAGTAAAGTAATGCTCAAAATTCTGCAAGCCAGGCTTCAACAGTACAGTTCAGTTCAGATCAACTCAGTCGCTCAGTCGTGTCCGACTCTTGGCGACCCCATGGATCACAGCACACCAGGCCTCCCTGTTCATCACCATCTCCCGGAGTTCACTCAGACTCACATCCATCGAGTCCGTGATGCCATCCAGCCATTTCATCCTCTGTCGTCCCCTTCTCCTCCTGCCCCCAATCCCTCCAGCATCAGAGTCTTTCCCAATGAGTCAACCCTTCTCATGAGGTGGCCAAAGTACTGGAGTTTCAGCTTTAGCATCATTCCTTCCAAAGAAATCCCAGGGTTGATCTCCTTCAGAATGGACTGGTTGGATCTCCTTGCAGTCCGAGGGACTCTCAAGAGTCTTCTCCAACACCACAGTTCAAAAGCATCAGTTATTCGGCTCTCAGCCTTCTTCACAGTCCAACTCTCACATCCATACATGACCACTGGAAAAACCATAGCCTTGACTAGATGGACCTTTGTTGGCAAAGTAATGTCTCTGCTTTTGAATATACTATCTAGGTTGGTCATAACCTTTCTTCCAAAGAGTAAGCATCTTTTAATTTCATGGCTGCAGTCACCATCTGCAGTGATTGTGGAGCCCCCAAAAATAAAGTCTGACACTGTTTCCCCAACATGAACCGTGATCTTCCAAATGTACAAGCTGGATGTAGAGAAGGCAGAGGAACCAGAGATCAAATTGCCAACATCTGCTGGATCATGGAAAAAGCAAGAGGGTTCCAGGAAAACATCTATTTCTGCTTTATTGACTACACCAAATCCTTGATTGTGTGGATCACAAGAAACTGGAAAATTCTTCAAGAGATGGAAATACCAGACTACCTGACCTACCTCTTGAGAAATCTGTATGCAGGTCAGGAAGCAACAGTTAGAACTGGACTTGTAAAAACAGACTGGTTCCAAATCAGGAAAGGAGTACATCAAGGCTGTATATTGTCACCCTGCTTATTTAACTATATACAAACTACATCATGAGAAATGCTGGGCTGGATGAAGTACAAGCTGGAATCAAGATTGCCGGGAGAAATATCAATAACCTCAGATAGGCAGATGACACCACCCTTATGGCAGAAAGTGAAGAGGAACTAAAAAGCCTCTTGATGAAAGTGAAAGAGGGGAGTGAAAAAGTTGGCTTAAAGCTCAACATTCAGAAAATGAAGACCTTGGGATCTGGTCCCATCACTTCAGGGCAAATAGATGAGGAAGCAATAGAAACAGTGACAGACCTTATTTTGGGCGGCTCCAAAACAAATGTAGATGGTGACTGTAGCCCTGAAATTAAAAGATACTTTCTCCTTGGAAAAAAATTCTGACCAAGACATTGCCAACAAAGTCCATCTAGTCAAAGCTATGGTTTTTCCAGTAGTCTTGTATGGATGTTCAGTTCAGTTCAGTTCAGTTGCTCAGTCGTGTCCAACTCTTTGCGACCCCATGAATCACAGCACGTTAGGCCTCCCTGTCCATCACCAACTCCCGGAGTTCACAGATTCACATACATCGAGTCAGTGATGCCATCCAGCCATCTCATCCTCTGTTGTCACCTTCTCTTCCTGCCCCCAATCCCTCCAGCATCAGAGTCTTTTCCAATGAGTCAACACTTCACATGAGGTGGCCAAAGTACTGGAGCTTCAGCTTTAGCATCATTCCTTCCAAAGAAATCCCAGGGATGATCTCCTTCAGAATGGGCTGGTTGGATCTCCTCGCAGTCCGAGGGACTCTCAAGAGTCTTCTCCAACACCACATTTCAAAAGCATCAGTTATTCGGCACTCAGCCTTCTTCACAGTCCAACTCTCACATCCATATATGACCACTGGAAAAACCATAGCCTTGACTAGATGGACCTTTTCGGCAAAGTAATGTCTCTGGCTTTGAATATGCTATCTAGGTTGGTAATAATTTTTCTTCCAAGGAGTAAGTGTCTTTTAATTTCATGGCTGCAATCACCATCTGCAGTGATTTTGGAGCACACACACAAAAAAATCTGACACTGTTTCCCCATCTATTTTCCATGGAGTGATGGGAGGGTGCCATGATCTTTTTCTGAATGTTGAGCTTTAAGCCAACTTTTTCACTCTCCTCTTTTACTTTCATCAAGAGGCTTTTTAGTTCCTCTTCACTTTCTGCCATAAGGGTGATGTCATCTGCCTATCTGAGGTTATTGATATTTCTCCCGGCAATCTTGATTCCAACTTGTGCTTCATCCAGCCCAGCGTTTCTCATGATGTAGTTTGCATACAGTTAAATAAGCAGGGTGACAATATACAGTCTTGACATACTCCTTTTCCTATTTGGAACCAGTCTGTTGTTCCATGTCCAGTTCTAACTGTTGCTTCCTGGCCTGCATAAGATTTCTCAAGAGGCAGGTTAGGTGGTCTGGTATTCCTATCTCTTTCAGAATTTTCCACAGTTTATTGTGATCCACACAGTCAAAGGCTTTGGCATAGTCAATAAAGCAGAAATACATGTTTTTCTGGAACTCTCTTGCTTTTTCCATGATCCAGTAGATGTTGGCAATTTGATCTCTGGTTCCTCTGCCTTTTCTAAAACCAGCTTGAACATCAGGGAATTCACGGTTCATGTATTGCTGAAGTCTGGCTTGGAGAATTTTGAGCATTACTTTACTAGCGTGTGAGATGAGTGCAATTGTGCAGTAGTTTGAGCATTCTTTGGCATTGCCTTTCTTTGGGATTCGAATGAAAACTGACATTTTCCAGTCCTGTGGCCACTGCTGAGTTTTCCAAATTTGCTGGCATATTGAATGCAGCACTTTCACAGCGTCATCTTTCAGGATTTGAAATAGCTCTACTGGAATTCCACCACCTCCACTAGCTTTGTTCGTAGTGATGCTTTCTAAGGCCCACTTGACTTCACATTCCAGGATGTCTGGCTCTAGATGAGTGATCACATCATCGTGATTATCTGGGTAGTGAAGATCCTTTTTGTTCAGTTCTTCTGTGTATTCTTGCCACCTCTTCTTAATATCTTCTGCTTCTGTTAGGATGTGAGAGTTGTACTATAAAGAAAACTTAGCAGTGAAGAATTGATACTCTTTAACTGCAGTGTTGTAGACAACTCTCAAGAGTCCCTTGGACCGCAAGGAGATCCAACCAATCCATCCTAAAGGACATCAGTCCTGAATATTCATTGGAAGGACTGATGCTGAAGCAGAAACTGCAACACTTGGCCACGTGATGCTAAGAACTGACTCACTGGAAAAGACCCTGATACTGGGAAAGATTGAAGGTGGAAAGAGGGGACGACAGAGGATGAGACATTTGGATGGCATCACTGACTCAATGAACATGAGTTTGAGTAAACTCGGGAGTTGGTGATGGACAGGGAGGCTTGGTGTGCTGCAGTCATGGGGTCGCAAAGAGCAGGACACACTGAGTGACTGAACTGAACTGATTGCATTATTCATTATTGATTGACTCTTCTTTATTTCTTCTAGGTCCTTGTCAAATATTTCTTGCAACTTCTAAATCTTCGTCTCTAGTGTATTTATTTGAAACTCCATTTTATTTTCAAAATTTGGGATCATCTTTACTATCATTATTCCCAGTTACTACTCAGGTAGACTCCCTATCTCTTTTTTTGGTTTGGTGGGCATTTATCCTGGTCCTTTAACTGATGAATATTTATCTGCCTTTTCATTTTGTTTAGATTGCTGTGTTTGGGGTGCCCTTTCTGTAGACTAGAAGTTCATGGTTCCTCTTTATTGTGGAATCTGCTCCCTGTGGGTGGGGTTGGACTAGTGGCTTGTCAAGGTTTCCTGGTTAGGGAAGCTAACATCTGTGACTGCTGGGTGGAGCTGGATCTCTTCTCTCTGGAGTTCCATGAAGGGTCCAGTAGTGAGTTTTGAGGTGTCTTGGGTTTGGCATGTCTTTTGGAAGCCAGTCTTTTAATGCTCAGGGCTGTTTTTCTGCTGTGCTGGAGAATAAGCTTGGTATGTCTTGCTCTGGACCTTGTTGGCTCTTGGGTGAAACTTAGTTTTGTTGTAGGTATGTAAGCTTTTGGATAAGCTCTTATCTATTAACGTCCCCTGGAATCAAGAGTTCTCTGATGTTCTCAAGTTTTGGAGTTAAGCCTCCTGCCTCTGGCTTTCAGTCTTATTCTTACAGTAGTCTCAAAACTTCTCTATCCATACAGCACAGATAATAAAACATCCAGGTTAATGGTGAAACAATTCTCCACACTGAAAGACACCCAGAGAGGTTCATAGAGTTACAGGGAGAAGAGGAGAGGGAGGAGGGAGATATACCAGGAGGAGAAGAGAGGGAGTTATAAGGGGAGAGAGCAATCTAGCCAGTAATCAGTTCCCTAAGTACTCTTCACAGTCTGGAACACCCAGAGAGATTCACAGAGTGAAGCAGAGAAGAGAAGGGGGAGGAAGGAGATAGAGGTGACCTGGGGGAGAAAAGGGAGAGTCAAAAGGGGAGAGAGCAGTCAAGCCAGTAATCACACCCTTAAGTGAAAATGGATACTGAGGATTAGATTCTTAAAGGTACAAAACTGATAACAAATACCAAAAAACAAAGATTAAAAATCTAGAGTAGAGGTTAGACTCTCAAAAACACAATATTGAAAATACAAATCAAAATCAATCACAATAATTGTAAAGTATATACATATGAAATTTGCTTTAATAATGGGCTTTTTTTTTGCTAGGTGATAGGTTATAAAAATGAAAATTAAAGGAGTAATAAATAACTTGATTTTTTTTTAAGTGATAATAGTAAAACTATAGGAATTTCTCTGGAGCTGTTGTGGGCAGTGTGGGGTCAGTTCAGTTTCAGATAGTTCCTTGTTCCAGTTTGTACTTGTTCTCAAGGTCAATTGGCCCCCTTCAATGCATAGTCAGTGTTAACTATAGGGTTTTAACCTGTTGCACCTGTCACTTCCAGAGCAGTTCCCACTTCTTTATTTTGGATTCCTCTTTTTGCAAGTCTCTTCAGTGTCTAATTTCTGCCCTGATACAAGAGGGAGAAGGTGGTCACTTATTTAGGCTCACTTGTTCATTTGTGTTGTGAGGAGGGAGGGACACTGCAAATACCACTGGACTTTATTTCTGGGGGGCTCCAAAATCACTGCAGATGGTGATTGCAGCCATGAAATTAAAAGACGCTTACTCCTTGGAAGGAAAGTTATTACCAACCTAGATAGCATATTAAAAGCAGAGACATTACTTTGTCAACAAAGGTCTGTCTAGTCAAGGCTATGGTTTTTCCAGTGGTCATGTATAGATGTGAGAGTCGGACTGTGAAGAAAGCTGAGTGCTGAAGAATTGATGCTTTTGAACTGTGGTGCTGGAGAAGATTCTTGAGAGTCCCTCGGACTGCAAGGAGATCCAACCAGTCCATTCTAAAGGAGATCAGTCCTGGGTGTTCACTGAAAGGACTGATGCTGAAGCTAAAACTCCAGTACTTTGGCCACCTCATGCAAAGAGTTGACTCATTGGAAAAGACTTTGGTGCTGGGAGGGTTTGGGGGCAGGAGGAGAAGGGGATGACAGAGGATGAGATGGCTAGATGGCATCACTGACTTGATGGGCATGAGTTTGGGTAAACTCCAGGAGTTAGTGATGGACAGGGAGGCCTGGCATGCTGCGATTCATGGGGTCGCAAGGAGTCGGACACGACTGAGCGACTTCACTGAACTGAACTGAACTAATACCACTTCTTGTGCCTGGAACATGTTAAGTATTGCCTATTTATAACTCACTGTAATATTTAAAGAGGCAGATCCTCTTCAGATGTCTCTAGCTATTCTGTTTGTTTGGAAACTTTGGGAGAATGTGTGGAGGAGGACAGTAATCTTTTAAATTTCTTCAATTATGTATCGTTTAATTTTAATAATAGATTACTTTTATAACTACTTTATGGCTTTATCACTTTTTAACTACTTCATGAAGTTTAATATTCCTACCATTATTCCATTTAGAATCATATATTAATATGAAAATGATTAATGTATCTACTTTCATAATACTCAGTTTCCCATTTGAGAACATACTATGCATGTCTATTTGTTTAGCCATTTAATTTCACCTTCATTATTGTTCGTAATATTGTTCACAAAAGCCTTCTGTGTGTTTTATAATTCAAGTGTTAGGTTATTAGAAATGCAATATTTTAAAATTAATTTTGCAACTCTTTTGGCTACTATATTGAACTCTATTGTTTTGTATATATACTTGTAACAATTTTGCTTTAAAAACAGTATATCTAATTTATTTTTAGTAGAATCTCTTGATTTATACTTATTTTTTTCTGAGAATGCAATGATTGTGTTTCTTTCTCTTTTTTTTTTGACAGTACTTCTATAGTTGCTGATGGTTGCAATTGATTGATTCCTGCTCCCAGAACAATGCTAATAGTAATGTCAGTGCCTTCTGGTCTTGTTTTCAATTTAATGGGAATGCCAGTACAGTTTCAAGGTTAAGTATAATGTTGTCTGTTGACTTCAGTAAATAGCCTTTATTATAAATGATAACTATTTTTACATTACTTTCTATAGACTTAAAATAAAAATTTGCTCTAAACTGTAAAATTTCCTTTCTGATTCTTTTGAAAATAGTGTTCTTTTCTCTCTGACCTGTTGATTATTAGTAGATTTTGTAACACAAACCTTTTTTTTTTTTGCTATAACAAGCCCCACATGGATATGTTTGATGAAAAGATCAGAAATATAGTCTGTAGTTTTGTCTTTTGTGCTTTCTTCTAAAGATTTCAGACTGTAGATTATCATGGCTTAATAAAATAAAGTGATATATTTTCAAATAGGATTGCGGGGGGTAGGGGAGGGAGAACAGAATGGATTATACGGAAAGAGAATTACCAGTTATTTGAAAACTGAAAAGAATATATTCATTAAACTGACTGGGTTTAGAGTCTTTAGGAAGTAATTCTTTGTCTTTTTATTTCCAGGTTTTCATGGGCTTAGTCAATAATTTCTTACAATTTTGCATTGCATTTATTTGCTGCTGTGCTATTTAATAGGGCTCTAGGCAAATCTTATTGTGTTTGATATTCACTATAACACTATGAATCAGGTGTATATAGTCATTTCCCCATTAAAGATAAAAATAGTAGCTCAAACAGGCTTGACTTGTCCAATATCACATGGGTGTAACAAGCAGCAGTCAAGGTTAAAATCCCAAATAATTTAGAGTCCAGTTTTCTTTTAAGCACACTATCTTGCCACTTATTCTAACTTTTAAAGGCCCCCTGGGTCACATCAATTTATCTCTCCAATGTAATTTAACACTTACCTTCCTATGTTTTCCTTGAGATAAACTCCATCACTTCATTCATCACACTGAATTGACCAAGACACCCTTAATGTTGCCTCTGCTTAACTAAACTTGAGTCAGATTTCTTCCTGCCCAAAGACCCCAGAGGTCCCTTTTCTTAGAGAATTTACTTTAGAGAACAGCGGTAAATGCCGTCTTTGTCTTTGAGATGTAAGCATTCTCCCAGCCTCTTGACAGTTTTACAAACCAGGAAGGTCCTTCTCAAGGACCTAGGAGACATCCCTTTGAAAAGTAATCATCAAGAAAGATAGCACCTTTATTTTCCAGGGTCTATGTGAAGATACCAGCCCAACTTTCCAAAGATAAGCACCAATTAGCACACACTGAAGGCCCAGTTACACTGACCAGCTTTCACTTCCTCTTTCATATTGTCCTGTATTTTTCACTGGCTGACCCCAGTGCTTGAAAGCTCTTCCATCTATTGTCTGAGTAGAATTCAATTGCTCTCCTGTGTTACAGCAGTCTTGAATAAAGTACTCCTTCTCTATTTAACTCTGTCAGGTACAGTATTTCTCTCTCAGTATTAAAATGCTTCAATTTATTTGGTAGTCTGCCTCTCTGCTCTTTGAAGTTCTTAAAAGCTGCATGCATGCACATATACTGGGTTTCAATCCTGTTTTTAATTCCTAACACAACAAAAGTACCTAAATATATGAAGTATTTAATAAATGTTGATTGAATACATGGAATATGTTTGAATAAATAAATAAATGACTGAATGAATAGGCTACTGGAAGGAAGTTTGTGGTCCAGAGTCCCTGCTTCCATTACAAATATAGCTCTCTTAACTTTTAAAAATAACATTTGGAAGTGCTGACCCATAGCAGATGCTCCCTAGTATGTAAAGACAGAAAATCAACAAGTGGCTGCTATATAAGAGGAACTCTAATGAGATCCAGATAATGCTAAGGGGGTGATCTCATCCTTCTAATTTAAATCCAGCCTCCATTTTCCCTTACAATCACCAGATAAAATAACACTGTCAGGCCCGTGCCTCAAGAATAAGAAGTTAAATGAATGTTTTGCTGGAATACAGCAGCTGCATAAAGCTTTGCTTCAATGAGACAGTTCTATTTCACCCACCAACATTCACCTTTTCTCAGATACCAAAAAATCAGGACGGTGTTCTGCTATCAGTTGAAGGTACAGTTTGGAAAAAGCATGAATTGGATAAACAGTAATGCCTTCTTCAGCTCTTTCTTTTAAAAACTGTCTTCTGAAATTGTAATGTAATTGAATTTCTTTATTAATGAAAGTCAGATCACTAGATTTCCTATTATGATATACCTTGATAAAGCAGTTTTTCTACATCATTAGCAGCCAACACCTTGGCATTTCTTTTTACTATCTTCTCATACTAGCTTTAATTCCTTCTGTTTTTACTGTTTCATATAGTCAGCCAATATGTACAGTGTTTGTAATTGTCTGTTTGCCAAGTCATATTCTTTCATTCAGGTTGAATCAACCTCACTTTTATTTTAGCTTAATTTCTCTCTGTAGGGTATGTGCATTTCCACCACCCTCCTTCCCAGGAGGACAGGCTCTTTAACAGAAGTAGACTCAGCAGGGGGTCAGCCAAGGGACACTTCTCTTCTACTCACCTCACCTGTAACTTTGCCTCCAGGGGCTTCCTTTCCACTCCCCATATTGATGTTTCCTTTATAATACTTCTCTCCTTCCCTGGTGGCTCAGAGGTTAAAGTGTCTGCCTGGAATGCAGAAGACCCAGGTTCAATCCCTGGGTCGGGAAGATCCCTGGGAGAAGGAAATGGCAACCCACTCCAGTACTCTTTCTTGAAGAATCCCATGGAGGGAGGAGCCTGGTAGGTTACAGTCCATGGGATTGCAAAGAGTCAGACACGACTGAGCAACTTCACTTCTTTATAATACTTAGTACAATCTATAATTATGTGTGTATCCCTGTGTTTATTTGTTCAATGTTTTCCCCTTCCATTAGACTGAAAATTACAATTATAGGCCACGTCTTTTTTATCAACCTCTGTATCATGGCACATGGCAGCCATTGGACAAACACCTCTTGACTGCAAAATGGTAATCTCAAAGAAGTCAGACCATGACTGAGTTCATCAAGGGCCAGGAGTCCAAAGCAGAGCCCACGCCTGAAATTCTGACAAGGTCTTCCAGCTTCCTCTACCAGGAGAGGATGAACACCAAACCTGTCACTAGCATCACACCAACATGTTGCCATCAGTTCTTTAAAATACTTGAAAATGTATAGCTGAAATTGCTACCACTTAGGAATATAGCATTTATAGAGCATCTATAACATCTTGATAACTCTTTACAAGCAAACCATTTTAGCAGCAGTGTTTATAATTTTTGAATTTTTTTTCTAAAAATCCAGAAAACCTACCTTCTAAAAATAAACAACCATGTATTTATTTATGAACTCTCTAGGCCTAGAGCCAGGCAGAGCAGCTAGGGCCAACCAAGTCCATATTCCATCCTGGGACCATCCTCCTCTGACCACTTCACCTATGACTGCCTTCAGGTGCTCCTTTATCAGTTTTGCCATTTTGCATTTTTCTAACACAAGCTACACATTTCAAGTGAAATACTGTAAGAGGGAGTGGAAAAGATGAGAGGTGTCCCAGAATGCTGCCTAATATTAAAATATTTACCTGAAAGTGTGAAAGCTAGAATGGCAAATTATGCCATCTGTTAATATTTTTAATTTGACAGTGGAGAGAATCACTGTGGGTTGATATACATCAGTGATCAGAATACAGCTCCATAACTTAGTGATTACACATACTATAAGCAGCCTTGTTCACTTTTTAGACCAGCTTTCATGACATATTAAATAACACAGTATTATCTTTTTAAAAGCCAAAGATATAATATTTATAAAGTGTCTAATGCAGTGTCATGCACGTTATTAGGGCTCAGTAAACGGCGATGATGTGATAATGGTAATGTTGGTGATGATAAAGAGCATTTAGTTGTCACCTTCATATCCTGAATAACTTGTAGTTTTGTTATAAACCACATAAGCCATAAATACACCCCTCAGTCTTTAATTTTAAACTGTTAAAATAACAGCAGAAAATAACTTATGGATACATGCTACCCTTCAGGCACTCTAAACTATTATTTTCTCACACCTGTTTACCTCCCATCCACAGCCTCTTGGTTCTGTTATTTCTGTGGTAAGAGCCTATATAATCCTGGCTTGGTGGGTAGAATAGAGGCAGGGAGCTATCAGAAAGGCTGACCAAAGTCAACCCAGATTTCTGATAACTTTTCTCTGGAGACCTGGTTTCCAGTCTGGACTCAACTACCACAGCAGGTAATGATATAACCTTGGGCAAGTGACAACCTGTCTAGGCTTAGCTCCTCATTTGTACAACGAAGGGATTGGCAGAGATTTCCTTCTAAAGCTTGTTTCATTTCTACAAGGACTGTGATTAGTTCCTGTCACTCCAGGCAATATCTTTCTGTCTTAGCTAATAAGGTCATGCATGTTCAAAGTCTATCAATGAATCATTTTGCAGAGGTGCTACAATTCTCTATTGATGTTCTTCTGATCAGTTTGAGTGAGTGCTAACTATTAGAAGGAATGTTCTCCCTAAAAGTGTATCTAGTAATAAACTTGTAGTTAACCCACACACGTATTAACAAGTTATTCTCAGGAGTTCAATAACAGTATTTCTTTGGGACACTCCTATCTTTAAAGATATCACATAGGTCAATCCTGATATCAATGACCATCATTATCCTCAACAATTAGTCTGATTAGTGATCACAACAGACTCACATGCTTTATTGGGACATCCAGAAATTATGCACCATCGTCTAAGAAAACCAAGAGAAATAAAATAGTTCTCTACATAATTCCTACGTTTTCCTCTTATTTTCCTTTAGCAAGTAGAGTACTTTATCTTTCCACTTATTTTTGATGGTTAAATTTAATGAACTTTTATTATGTAATTTGTATATTTTTTACTCAATGTTTTGTTATTTCTCTTCCAGAATCATATTTCTAGGCTTTAGTAACTGTGTCTCACTTGGTCCCAGTAGAATTTAAACATACACACACACTCAGGAGTTTTTCTTTCTTTATAAATGCAGATCTCTTCACCTGACTTGATCTCATCAGATTCTTTATAGAGAGGCTTACTACATGTGACAAAAGAACCCTATAGATAAATGTCCATAACAGACAACATAATTGAACATTGGGGGCCAGTTTTCTTTACCTGGTGGTGCTGGTAGCTGGATCAGAATATTTACATTCACATTTTAATCCTTTAATCTAGTAATCAATGTATGACCTGAGGCAACAAGTTAACAGCTTGCCAAAACTAAGCCTGGGCAGATGGCAACATTGATCCAGACTGCAATTTCCCTAGACCCCTGGAAATATCTGGTGGAAGAGTGTGATGAACAGTCACAAAGGAGGCAGGTGCCTGATCCCTGTGGCATCACTTATCTTCTCTCCCAACTCAAGGTACCGAGTTTACTGCATTTTCCACAAAAATCATGCAGGTTATTAACAAGTCCTGTTCTCTCTGGGACACCATGAATGAAGCAAATCATATTTCCATTCAGTTCACTCAAACCATGACAAATATGCCCTCTCCTTTCTCAATAATTGCAATAACATATCCCTGTAACTCTGAAAGTTTTTCTGTTTTTCTTTTTAAATCTTGCCTTGTTTACTTGTCACTATCCATTCTTTGGAACTCTTGAGATTTTATAATTTATACTTTTGAGAAGAATTCCCCAAACATCTGATGTCAAATATTTCTCTGTAGGTGAAACCTTCAGGGCCTTGGCTTCACAGCAGATGACAACACGATGCAGTGCTTTTGCGTTTGGCCATAGACAGCATCCATATTTAAAGCAGCCCTATTGTTCCTGGTAAGCACCCAGATGAATAGATTGAGCCTCTCTGCTATTTTGAATTTCTGTGTTTCTTGCCAAGAGCACACTTCTGCCTGTGCTTGCCTTGCATATTTATGCCTTCCTTTACTTCTTTGCCTCTGACTCACACCTTGAATGGCACATTCTTTCCCTTTCTATTGCCCACTTTTTACCTAGAAGGTTGTGTTTTCCTCTGATGTGGCAATGTTAACCATCCAATAGTCCATTTGAAGGTGCTATTTGTAATTTCTGTATCTTCAATTGAGTAGATCCCATTTTTATCATTTATTTCCCCCAATCCTTAATTAATGAAGAATAGTTCATTAAGTAACTGCAGTGACTTAGTTGCCTTCCTTATTTCATTCCCATATCCAATGCATGTGGCCCTATTAGTTCTCTGGTCAGTTCATAACCTTGCTCAAAATCTGACAGCCCCAAATCAAGTATGTTTGATTTCCATTATTCCTCACCAAGCCACCTCCACTTCATTCAGGTTGCCTCTTCCTTTTTCCCTGAACACCCAATGCTCATTTCTACCTCTACTGCCTGCCTGAACCATTTTGTCCTTTCCATGGATAACTGGTACCTTTTTCTGTCTGTATGTCTTTGAAGCCATTCTGTCTACAGTAGCCCATGTCGTTACTCTCCTTTGTGCCTTCTCAGCACTTCAACCAGGTCTTACAGTCTAATAGACATTAAATACAGTCTTGTACTGTTTCAACAAAACAGCAAGCTCTCTGTGCAACATTCTCCCTGAAGGTGACTTAATGCAATCTATGTCCCCACGTCATGAAGATTTTGATTGAACTTTATTAACAGGCCACTTTGTAAGTGGCAACCTGCTCCAATAGTCTTGCCTGGAGAATTTCATGGAAAGAGGAGCCTAGTAAGCTAAAGTCCACGGGGTCACAAAGAGTCAGACATCACTAAGCAACTCACGTTTTCACTTTCACTTAGTATTACATTTTATCTTCTAAAATCTTAAGATATAAAACTGTTTTTCAAAATTAACATCTCCACTTTTTCCCCAGCTAAAAAATAACATAAAATGCATGCAAAATGGAGAATATAATAATAATCTCCATTTTCCAAGTACTCAGAGAATCTCTATTCAGTTCAGTTTAGTCGCTCAGTCATGTCTGACTCTTTGCAATCTCATAAATCGCAGCATGCCAGACCTCCCTGTCCATCACCAACTCGTGGAGTTCACTCAAATTAACGTCCATCGAGTCAATGATGCCATCCAGCCATCTCATCCTCTGTCGTCCCCTTCTCCTCCTATCCTCAGTCCCTCCCAGTATCAGAGTCTTTTCCAATGAGTCAACTCTTAGCACAAGGTAGCCAAAGTACTGGAGCTTCAGCTTTAGCATCATTCCTTCCAAAGAAATCCCAGGGCTGATCTCCTTCAGAATGGACTGGTTGGATCTCCTTGCAGTCCAAGGGACTCTCAAGAGTCTTCTCCAGCACCACTGTTCAAAAGCATCAATTCTTCGGCACTCAGCCTTCTTCACAGTCCAACTCTCACATCCATACATGACCACAGGAAAAACCATAGCCTTGACTAGATGGACCTTAGTCGGCAAAGTAATGTCTCTGCTTTTGAATATACTATCTAGGTTGGTCATAACTTTTCTTCCAAGGAGTAAGCATCTTTTAATTTCATGGCTGCAGTCACCATCTGCAGTGATTCTGGAGCCCAAAAAAATAAAGTCTGAAACTGTTTCCACTGTTTTCCCATCTATTTCCCATGAAGTGATGGGACCAGATGCCATGATCTTCGTTTTCTGAATGTTGAGATTTAAGCCAACTTTTTCACTCTCCTCTTTCATTTTCATCAAGAGGCTTTTTAGTTCCTCTTCACTTTCTGCCATAAGGGTGGTGTCATCTGCATATCTGAGGTTATTGATATTTCTCCTGGCAATCCTGACTCCAGCTAGTGTTTCTTTTAGTCCAGCGTTTCTCATGATATACTCTGCACAGAAGTTAAATAAGCAGGGGGACAATATACAGCCTTGACGTACTCCTTTCCCTACTTGGAACCAGGCTGTTGTTCCATGTCCAGTTCTAACTGTTGCTTCCTGACCTGCATACAGATTTCTCAAGAGGCAGGTTAGGTGATCTGGTATTCCCATCTCTCTCAGAATTTTCCATAGTTTATTGTGATCCACACAGTCAAAAGCCCCAAAGAAAGGCAATGCCAAAGAATGCTCAAACTACCGCACAGTTGCACTCATCTCACATACTACTAAAGTAATGCTCAAAATTCTCCAAGCCAGGCTTCAGCAATATGTGAACCATGAACTTCCTGATGTTCAAGCTGGTTTTATAAAAGGCAGAGGTACCAGAGATCAAATTGCCAACATCTGCTGGATCATGGAAAAAGGAAGAGAGTTCCAGAAAAACACTATTTCTGCTTTATTGACTATGCCAAAACCTTTGACTGTGTGGATCACACATGTTAATATATTTCTTCCCAGTCTTTTACAGATAGAGAGATAGAAAAACAACATCCTTGTATTTAATTATCTGAAAATGTGCATTTCCACTTATTTTTTCCACCTAGTCAACCATGAATATTTCATAATCACCTTGTATAGCCTTCAGAAGCATGATCATATACTTACATAATCCTCTAATTCATTGGACAATTATATTTCATCTAATATTCTAATTTTTTACCATTATTAGTATGCTGTTATGAGCATGTGTATCTGATTATTTCCTCAGAAGATATTCCTGAAGTGGAATTGCTAGATCAAAGTGTCAGAATTACTTTAAGACATTTGATTAACATTGATAATCTTGCAGGGTTAAAGTGCCCTCATGATTCCTTTTCAGTTCATTATTCCTTCTCTTATCAAATGTATTAATTCTACAGACATTTATAGAATAAGGTCTACTTCTTGCTGAGGAGATCCTAAAGCTATTGTTGTTATGAAAGTGTGTTAGTTGCTCAGTCATGTTTGACTCTTTGTGATCCTGTGGTCTGTCCATGGAATTCTCCAG
This sequence comes from Budorcas taxicolor, assembly GCF_023091745.1. NCBI lineage: Eukaryota > Metazoa > Chordata > Mammalia > Artiodactyla > Bovidae > Budorcas > Budorcas taxicolor. The sequence goes on from NC_068918.1 coordinate 27,341,976, forward strand.
GCAAGAATACGGGAGTGGGTTGTCATTCCCTTCTCCAGGGGATCTTCCCAACCCAAGTTCCTGCAATGCAGGCAGATTCTTTACTTTCTGAGTTAGCAGGGAAGTAGAAAATGAAGTGTTATAATGATGGGAGATCCTTCCAGGATTAGGGTGGAAGGCTGTCTTTCTAGGTACCATGATGTTTTACTCTTTGAAAATGATGTAGTTTTCTTGATTTCACTTCACACTGGAAAAGTGACTTCACTTTACACTGAAAAAAGTTATTTATAGAGACCTATCACAGGTTCTTTCACTCCATTAAAATGGAGTTCTACTCTATTAAAATGGCATAAAAGGAAACTCAATGGTACTTAACTTGCTCAAATGTATACCACTCAATATAAAACACCAACCATTTTCCCATTTTGCCAGCACCATTACAAGTCAGGTTGCAATGTTTCATACCTACTTTTTTTTGTTGTTCCAGAAGACAATAAAGAATACCATTTGGAATAACTTTTTAACTAAAATTATTGGAGCCATTTTCCATCAGTTCTTGGATTTTGGGGTGGTATTTAATAAGTTGTACAGAGTAAGTCTGGATGAAGCACAAGCTGGAATCAAGATTGCCGGGAGAAATATCAATAACCTCAGATATGCAGATGACACCACCCTTATGGCAGAAAGTGAAGAGGAACTAAGAAGCCGCTTAATGAAAGTGAAAGAGGAGAGTGAAAACGTTGGCTTAAAGCTCAATATTCAGAAAATGAAGATCATGGCATCTGATCCCATCACTCCATGGGAAATGGACGGAGAAACAGTAGAGACAGTGTCAGACTTTATTTTGGGGGGCTCCACAATCACTGCAGATGGTGACTGCAGCCATGAAATTAAAAGATGCTTACTCCTTGGAAGAAAAGTTATGACCAACCTAGATAGCATATTCAAAAACAGAGACATTACTTTGCCGACTAAGGTCCGTCTAGTCAAGGCTATGGTTTTTCCGGTAGTTGTGTATGCATGTGAGGGTTGGACTGTGAAGAAGGCTGAGCGCTGAAGTATAGATGCTTTTGAACTGTGGTGTTGGAGAAGACTCTTGCAAATCCCTTGGACTGCAAGGAGATCCAACCAGTCCATTCTGAAGGAGATCAGCCCTGGGATTTCTTTGGAAGGAATGATGCTAAAGCTGAAACTCCAGTACTTTGGCTGCGTCATGTGAAGAGTTGACACATTGGAAAAGACTCTGATGTTGAGAGGGATTGGGGGCAGGGAAAGAAGGGGACAACCGAGGATGAGATGGCTGGATGGCATCATTGACTTGATAAATGCGAGTCTGAGTGAACTTCGGGAGTTGGTGATGGACAGGGAGGCCTGGCGTGCTGCGATTCATGGGGTCGCAAAGAGTCGGACACGACTGACTGAACTGAACTGAACTGAAAGAGGAACTAAAAAGCCTCTTGATGAGAGTGAGAATGGAGAGTGAAAAAGTTGGCTTAAAGCTCAACATTCAGAACATTAAGATCATGGCATCTGGTCCTATCACTTCATGAGAAATAGATGGGGAAACAGTGGCTGACTTTATTTTAGGGGGCTCCAAAATCACTGCAGATGGTCAAAAGACACTTACTCCTTGGAAGGAAAGTTATGACCAACCTAAATAGCATATTAAAAAGCAGAGACATTACTTTGTCAACAAAGGTCAGTCTAGTCAAGGCTATGGTTTTTCCAGTGGTCATGTATGGGTGTGAGAGTTGGACTATAGAAAAAGCTGAGCACTGAGAATTGATTCTTTTGAACTGTGGTGTTGGAGAAGATTCTTGAGAGTCCCTTGGACTGCAAGGAGATCCAACCAGTCCATCCTAAAGGAGATCAGTCCTGGGTGTTCATTGAAAGGACTGATGCTGAAGCTGAAACTCCAATACTTTGGCCACCTGATGCGAAGAGCTGACTCATTTGAAAAGACCCTGTTGCTGGGAAAGATTGAAGGTGGTAGGAGAAGTGGACAACAGAAGATGAGATGGCTGGATGGCATCACCGACTCAGTGGACATGGGTTTGGGTAAACTCTGGGAGTTGTTGATGGACAGGGAGGCCTGGCGTGCTGGGTTCATGGGGTTGCAAAGAGTCAGACATGACTGAACTACTGAATTGAAATGAACAGAGTAAGTCAAATGTCTCTCCTGAGTTAATGATGACACTGGAACTCTTATTTTTTGGAAACTGTATTGCATTCAAATATTTTCCTTGTTTTTTTTCTTTCCCCCAGGTGAATGATATGAAGATTCCCCACAATTTTACTTACTTTGTGAAGGTATCCTTTTCCAGAATATTCTAAAATTTTACTTCATCAGAACTTCTAATGCAGAAATCAGGGGCAAGGTAAGTCAGCATGGAGAGGAAATCAAAAGGAGAGTTGTCTGATCCTAAGGCAGAAACTTTGTATCTTCCATCATGGCTGTACACTTTTAGCAACATAAGGAAAACCTGTCTCTAGGAGTGCTAGTTGCCCTATTTTGCATTCAACAAATAAATACACTTAAATCTGCAAATGAAGTATAACACACTTCCTTTCTCAATATGCATTTCCTTCCAGAAACTGTCAAGAAAACAACAACACAAACACACACAAATTCATTTCCCCTTCTTACTTGCTGTCCTTACATCATGCCTGTCTCGACTTGGCTTCCACTATGACACAGCTGCAGGAGAGGCTTGAATGGGGAAGCAAGTGTTGAATGAACTTACCTCATTACAGAGTCCCTGAAAGTGGATGTTTGAATCTAAATTTCTACAGAAATGGTGCAATTGGTGAAGCTGGTCGTAATATGGTGATACCTAAAGGAATCTAATTTTGTTAGATGAGAATGAAGTTGCTCAGTCGTGTCCAACTTTTGTGACCCCATGGACTGTAGCCTACCAGGCTCCTCCATCCATGGGATTTTCCAGGCAAGAATACTGGAGTGGGTTGCCATTTCCTTCAGCAGCTTATAAAGCATTCTCAGCAATAGCACTACAGTAGGATCATCTGAAGAGCTTTAGAAACTACTGAGACCGAAGTTACTCAGATTCAGTTGCCTAGTGTGGGGACTGAAATATCTACATGACCTTATAAGCTCTCAAAGTGTTTTTTACTGAAATGAAGGTGGAAAGTCATTGAGCTAGAATTTCTCCACTTCATGACTCTCAGTTTCAAGCAGCCGGCAAAAATGGGGCTTTGGATAGAGTGTTCATTTTTTACAAGACTTCAAGGGTATATCAGAGAATAGTGTCTTGTGCATTCGCCCAGTAGTACTAAGAAACAAGAGAGATGCTGAGACTCAGAGTTCTGCAAGCCACGGACCTTCCCCACAATATGTCACCTTTATCAAGGAGAGGTGAAGTTCTCATCAGAAACAAAGTGCGGACAAGAAGGCATGGCAAATATAGTGCCAGAAAGGGTGACAAGTGAGACGGGCACACAGGGCTCTCCCGGGATACAGCAGACCCCAGACCATTTATTCTAGCTTTCTCTATAGTTAAGGATAAGTATCCTGTCTGACCCTGCTGTGGTCAGAATCCAGAAGGTATTTTAGCGAGGGAGGCTTCTAGGGGTTGTATGTTGGAGACCCCAGTTTAATGAAGCTGAGGACATCTGGGCTTAAAGTTCAATAGTTTCTCCATAAAGTTTCTCTCATATAATGGTGTCATTTGATTAAAACTATGAAACTGAAAAAAACCTCATGGTTTACTTAAAAATGTAGACTATCACAGAAGTATGGAATTTTACTCTTATGATCCAGCTCTGGCAGTCTAAGCCATATCTTCTACATTAAACACTCAAGAAAGAGAAAAGTCATATAGCCAATAAGGGTCATTGGAAAATAAAAACTAGAAGGCAGAGGAAAACTGAATGAAGCATTGGAGAATCAATCCATTGGATGGTATAGACAAACAGAAAGGAGATTTGCCTCCTAGATCAGTTCCTCGTTCCTATCCTTGCATATAGGTCAAGAGGGAATATCTGAGTCACATGCAAGGTCAAGATGGTATTTGTTAAACCTCTTTCTCACTGTCATTTCTTTTGCCTTTTATTTCCCGACTCTTGTTCCTTTCTCTGACCTTTTCCTCTTTCATATATGATTTTCATCCTTTATTTCACCTCAGAATTACCTGATCTGAAATATGATCACTTCAAGTTTGTTCAACTTCTTTAAATCATTCAGAGACAGTTTCAGATTTGCATTTCTATTTTGGGAATCAAGGGAGTGCTTTCAAATTCCCCCCACTGTTCTTCAGAAATCACTTTTTTCTTATCACATTTCTAATCAAACTTTAGTCTTAAAATACCTGTCATTTCTCATAGACTTTGGAGTTTGGATGTTCTGATAGAAGTTTTGAGGAGGTTTTTTAAAATTATTATTTGTAAAATAAAACTATAATTTGAGAGAATAGTTTGACTTATCCCTGTGGATTTATTATTAATTATACCATCAAGGACAAACTTAATTACATTGTTTTCTCTCTCTCTTTTTAAGTTTGTTAATAGGGTTTGAATTTTAATACTTACAGAATGGTCTTAAATAACTTTGTCCAAGATCCTTTAGGTGAATTCAGAAACACAATTTATGTGAGTTTTTAGATTGATGCATTTGTGCCAGTTTTGCTGGTGCCAACAACTTGTGGAAGATCACGTTTGATTTTCTACCTGCCTATCAGAATTTTCAGGTGTACAGTCCAAGCAGGGGAAGCCAAATGTATGCTGGAAACAGTCAAGTCGTCTGACTTGAGTTTCTTGGTCCCTCCACAGCTGCCACCTAAACCCTCGATCTTCACAGTCACCACTTGGCTGAGAAACTGGAATCTGCGCCCCTAAATTCCCAAAGGAGACTTTCCCATCCTCACCCACATTTAGGCTCCATCCAAAAGGCTGGGTTATGAACCAGAGGTCCAATCTCAGTTTCCACCCTCAGTTTTTGTCCTCTTAGTACTTCTTTGTAGAACCGGAGCTCTTGTCATTTGCTAGTCTTCTGGCCCAGACCTGAGTCTTTTATTCCACTATCTCTGGTCTATTCACAAGTGTCCTGTCATAAAGTGCAAAATCACACTGTGAATCAAAGAGAGGAACCACCCTGTGCTTTCCTCAGCAGGCCTTCTTTGACCACCCTGTTTACAGAAGATGACTTCCAAAAGTGACTCACTGGTCCAGTATTGGATATGGGCGTGTGTTTCCTTTTTGACACTTATTACAACATACAGTCATGATGTTTACTGTTTGGAAATGTGGGTCTTGTCTACTTCCACGGAAGCCAGGGTCATGCCTATCTTGTTAATTTTTTTCTTTTTTATTATTATCAAAATTTAGGAGAGTGTTACAAACATAGTGAGCACTAAATAAATACTCACTAAATGAAAAAAAATGAGCATCACTGACTTGTTTAACACTTTCACATCAGGCTCTGTGCTGCTTTCATCAAAACTAGCAACTTATCCTCAACTGTTCTGAAAGTCTCAGGACATATGAGCCCAGACATCTCTGGTGAAACTTAACTCGTCTGATTCTAGCACCTACTCAAGGTGACTGATCTAAAACCTCAGTCAAGTGAATACATGATTATAGAATCAGAAATTGATTTTAGGCATTGGAAATTCTGCAACTGCCACAGAATACAACTAAGACAGAGAATGTACTTGGGTAGTGTTCATGTTCTTATTCTGAATACACATGAGGGACTATTTCTAGAAATACATACTTGTTAGCTAAAGCATTGCCAAGAGCTACCCCGTGTCCAAGGTCCGGGGCAGCAGCCTAGAGTGCCAGGCTGCGATGCCGCAGGAACGGCTGAGAGGAGCTACCCCGCGTCTGAGGTCAGGGGCGCGGCTGGGAGGAGATACCCCGCGTCCGAGGCCAGGGGCGGCCCCATAGGCCAGGGGTGGCACCCGAGGCCAGGGGCGGTGGCAGAAAGAAGCAACCCCACGCCCGAGGCCAGGGGTGGCGGCCGGGAAGAGCAACCCCACATCCAAGGAGTGGTGGCTGTGTGGGTGCAAGAGGGCCTAGAGGAGCCATCCCACGCTGAAGCTCAGGAAGGGTGGCGGGAGGAGATACCCTTCATCCAAGGTAAGGAGCAGCGGCTGTGCTTTGCTGGAGTAGCTGTGAAGAGATACCCCACGCCCAAGGTAAGAGAAACCCAAGTAAGGTGGTAGGTGTTGTAAGAGGGAATCAGAGGGCAGACACACTGAAACCATACTCACAGAAATCTAGTCAATCTAATCACACTAGGACCACAGCCTTGTCTAACTCAATGAAACTAAGCCATGCCTGTGGGGCAACCCAAGACGGGCGGGTCATGGTGGAGAGGTCTGACAGAATGTGGTCCACTAGAGAAGGGAATGGCAAGCCACTTCAGTGGCTTGAGAACCCCATGAACAGTAGGAAAAGGCAAAATGATAGAATACTGAAAGAGGTACTTCCCAGGTCAGTAGGTGCCCAATATGCTACTGTAGGTCAGTGGAGAAATAACTCCAGAAAGAATGAAGGGATGGAGCCAAAGCAAAAACAATACCCAGGTGTGGATGTGACTGGTGATAGAAGCAAGATCCGATGCTGTAAACAGCAGTATTGCATAGGAACATGGAATGTCAGGTCCATGAATCAAGGCAAATTGGAAGTGGTCAAACAGGAGATGGCAAGATGAATGTCGACATTCTAGGAATCAGTGAATTAAAATGGACTGGAATGGGTGAATTTAACTCAGATGACCTTTATATCTACTACTGCAGGCAGGAATCCCTCAGAAGAAATGGAGTAGCCATCATGGTCAACAAAAGAGTCTGAAATGCAGTACTTGGATGCAATCTCAAAAACGACAGAATGATCTCTGTTCATTTCTAAAGCAAACCATTCAATATCACAGTAATCCAAGTCTATGCCCCTACCAGTAACGCTGAAGAAGCTGAAGTTGAACGGTTCTATGAAGACCTACAAGACCTTTTAGAACTAACACCCAAAAAAGATGTCCTTTTCATTCTAGGGGACTGGAATGCAAAAGTAGAAAGTCAAGAAACACCTGGAGTAACAGGCAAATTTGGCCTTGGAATGCAGAATGAAGCAGGGCAAAGACTAATAGAGTTTTGCCAAGAAAATGCACTGGTCATAGCAAACACCCTCTTCCAACAGCACAAGAGAAGACTCTAGTCATGGAAATCACCAGATGGTCAACACCGAAATCAGATTTATTATATTCTTTGCAGCCAAAGATGGAGAAGCTCTATACAGTCAACAAAAACAAGACCAGGAGCTGACTGTGGCTCAGATCATGAACTCCTTATTACCAAATTCAGACTCAAATTGAAGAAAGTAGGGAAAACCGCTAGACCATTCAGGTATGACCTAAATCAAATCCCTTATGATTATACAGTGGAAGTGAGAAATAGATTTAAGGGTCTAGATCTGATAAATAGAGTACCTGATGAACTATGGAATGAGGTTCATGACGTTGTACAGGAGACAGGGATCAAGACCATCCCCATGGAAAAGAAATGCAAAAAAGCAAAATGGCTGTCTGGGGAGGCCTTACAAATAGCTGTGAAAAGAAGAGAGGCGAAAAGCCAAGGAGAAAAGGAAAGATATAAGTATCTGAATGCAGAGTTCCAAAGAATAGCAAGAAGAGATAAGAAACCCTTCTTCAGCGATCAACGCAAAGAAATAGAGGAAAAGAACAGAATGGGAAAGAGTAGAGATCTCTTCAAGAAAATTAGAGATATCAAGGGAACATGCAAAGATGGGCTCGATAAAGGACAGAAATGGTATGGACCTAACAGAAGCAGAAGATATTAAGAAGAGATGGCAAGAATACACAGAAGAACTGTACAAAAAGGATCTTCATGACCCGGATAATCACAATGGTGTGATCACTCATCTAGAGCCAGACATCCTGGAATGTGAAATCAAGTGGGCCTTAGAAAGCATCACTATGAACAAAGCTAGTGGAGGTGATGGAACTCCAGTAGAACTATTTCAGATCCTGAAAGATGATGCTGTGAAAGTGCTGCATTCAATATGCCAGCAAATTTGGAAAACTCAGCAGTGGCCACAGGACTGGAAAAGGTCAGTTTTCATTCCAATTCCAAAGAAAGGCAATGCCAAAGAATGCCCAAACTACTGCACAATTGCACTCATCTCACATGCTAGTAAAGTAATGCTCAAAATTCTCCAAGCCAGGCTTCAGCAATACGTTAACCATGAAATTCCTGATGTTCAAGCTGGTTTTAGAAAAGGCAGAGGAACCAGAGATCAAATTGCCAACATCCGCTGGATCATGGAAAATGCAAGAGAGTTCCAGAAAAACATCTATTTCTGCTTTATTGACTATGCCAAAGCCTTTGACTGTGTGGATCACAATAAACTGTGGAAAATTCTGAAAGAGATGGGAATACCAGACCACCTAACCTGCCTCTTGAGAAATCTGTATGCAGTCCAGGAAGCAACAGTTAGAACTGGACATAGAACAACAGACTGGTTTCAAATAGGAAAAGGAGTACGTCAAGGCTGTATATTGTCATCCTGCTTATTTAACTTATATGCAGAGTACATCATGAGAAATGCTGGACTGGAAGAAACACCAGCTGGAATCAAGATTGCTGGGAGAAATATCAATAACCTCAGATATGCAGATGACACCACCTTTATGGCAGAAAGTGAAGAGGAACTAAAATGCCTCTTGATGAAAATGAAATAGGAGAGTGAAAAAGTTGGCTTAAACTCAACATTCAGAAAAAGAAGATCATGGCATCCAGTCCCATCACTTCATGGGAAATAGATGGAGAAACAGTAGAAAATGTGTTGGACTTTATTTTTTTGGGCTCCAGAATCACTGTAGCTGGTGACTGCAGCCATGAAATTAAAAGATGCTTACTCCTTGGAAGAAAAGTTATGACCAACCTAGATAAGATATTCAAAAGCAGAGACATTACTTTGCCGACTAAGTTCCGTCTAGTTAAGGCTATGTTTTTTCCAGTAGTTATGTATGGATGTGAGAGTTGGACTGTGAAGAAGGCTGAGTGCCGAAGAATTGATGCTTTTGAACTGTGGTGTTGGAGAAGACTCTTGAGAGTCCCTTGGACTGCAAGGAGATCCAACCCGTCCATTCTGAAGGAGATCAGCCCTGGGATATCTGTAGAAGGAATGATGCTAAAGGTGAAACTCCAGTACTTTGGCCACCTCATGTGAAGGGTTGACTCATTGGAAAAGACTTTGATGCTGGGAGGGATTGCGGGCAGGAGGAGAAGGGGATGACAGAGCATAAGATGGCTGGATGACATCACTGACTCGACGGATGCGAGTCTGAGTGAACTCCGGGAGTTGGTGATGGACAGGGAGGCCTGGCGTGCTGCGATTCATGGGGTCGCAAAGAGTCGGACATGACTGAGTGACTGAACTGAACTGAGCAACTACCTTGTTCTTGCTCCAACTAAATATATGCACCGAAGCTCCTCAGTCATCATATAGCCATGCCTCAGCTTCAACTCAGCCATAATCAAGTCTGGTCATAATCAGCAGGTCTAGCCCCTTCACACTTGAGATCTAGATTTACCTACTTCCTTCATTCTGACATCTAGTATATCTGGAACAAACCAACATTCATTTGCATGCTCACTAAACTGCAGACTTTCTCCCTGACTTCTAGCCTATGTATAAAATATGTATGACCAGATATTCATCCTGATTTATACTTGAGTTTCCTCAATTGGAACTGAAGCAGCTACCAACCCTTAGGTCATTTGGCTTGACTAGAAGAACCCTGATATACCATCCAGTTCCTGCCAGCATCCCTCTCCAAGAGAAAGACACACTCCCTGCAGCTGCTAGCTGCAAACTAAAGCCACAAAGCCACCACCAGCTGCCAATCCTGGCACAGCCTGCTGCTTGTCCCTCACCCACACAGAGCCCATATGTATGCACCCGCCCAGCTCAGGTCAAGGATGTCAGAGACCTTCAGCTTTGCAGTTTGTGCTGTAAGCTTTCAGTCTTCAAAAATGAGACTTGGAGCCAGGAGAGGGCCCTTGCTATTGTCCCACTCATCCTCTGATTATGGTGCTTCCCAAAGAAGCTGCCATATTGGTATACTCTGGTATACTCTGAGGCATTTGAGTTATGAATGTGCTCCTCAAAGAAGCACAAGTTAATAACTGCTAATGTAAAATTAACAAGAGAGAGTTACTCAAGTTTTTCAGTAAGACCTACATGAGTAGTGATGGTTTCTAGAAGCATTCTTTTCATTCCTTAACTTGAAGGATCTATATTATTTAAAAAAATAACTTCACAGGTATCTAAAGGCAATATCAAGACTCCAGGGATTATAATAATCTAGCACCTTCCTACTCAAAGTGTGGGTCAAGTCACTTGAGAACCTGGTCAAAATGCAAACTCTCAGGTCCTGACCTAGACCCACTAAGTCAGAATCTGCATTTTTAACAAGGTCCTCACGTGTTGTGTATACACAGAAAAATTGGTAAACATTTATCTAGCAAATATGAGAGGAGTACTTAGAATGCATCTAAACATACAGTAATGTTATTCAGCTTCCACTGAACATCTGTCTACTAGGCAAGCTTCTATCTATTCTTCAAAAATCCTGCTCAAACATTACCCCATCCATGAAGACTTTTCTGTAAGAAATCCAAGAAAGAGTGGTTTATTTCTATCCTCTTCTTAGTTGATTTTATTCTATTCTTTATTCAACATCATTCATATCAAGAGACCTTCATAAGTAAATAAAATTAAATCAATCATGTGAGTTCCTTAGTACGTAAAATAATGAGTACATGTCATAATAACAGTTTACAGTTTTTGATCTAAACACTATAAATATATTAATCTAACCCCTAAAAGCTGTTTGTGGTAGGTGCTATTATTATTTCCATTTTCATACTCTATTAGCTATAGACTCATCAATTTAGAATAATAACATTGAGAAAGAATCACAGTTCACAAATTATGCTAGTTTGTATTTTCTTAAATCCAGAATTATATTTTGATTAGAAACTGACCATCTACTAAATGCTTTAGCTTCCAAAGTTTCATGTTCCTAATTCAATATCAGACATACAGTTGCCTTGAAATCTCATTTTCATGTCCAACAAGGAGATATTAGTTGTTTTTTTTTTAAATAGAAATTTTAATCTTTAAATCATTAGCAGGAATAAAATTAGAATCTCCTAGAGCACTTCTGCACTGTTGCTTCTCTAACACATGGTATTAAATGCTACACACAGAACACAGATAAACGTATGAGCTTGATGGAATTTCTTCAAACCTATCTAGAGGGCTCAGAGACACTTGGTTGTTCTGTTAACTCTCTCCTCTTCACAGGTTATCGTTACACAGAGAAAACAGACAAGAAGCAGGTCCAACTCTGAAATAGCTGTCTCAGGTTTCTGCAGAGCATGAGGTAACAGTACTGCCATTCGATCAGGTAAGTGCTGATTGACTGTTACACAGCAATGAGCATGGCAGGGCTCTGCCCCTAAGGTCCAGGCCCAGGAAGGGACTCTTTAGTAGTACTTCCAAAATACCCTTCCAAATTCTCATACCTGGCCATTTTCTTGGGAGATTTTATAGGACTAGAATCTCTTACTGCTTAAATTGTCTTCATTACACACTTTATTTTAGAGACTTAAAAACAGAAGAAAGCATTACAAGGTGAGGGCAAGGTCAATATATTCATCAACAGTATATATTCATCAACAGTCTGAAGATATAACTTATAGTATTTTCCCGTATTATTCCATATTATTCAGTTTATTGAGTTCATTGTATTTGCCAAAGATTGTATACTTCCATCCCCTACTCCCCAACTAAATAAAAAATTAAGAGTACCAGAGTATTAAAAAATAAATAAATACACAAATGTAATACATGACATACATTGATCAGTCTAGTGATCTAATATAATAAATGATTTAATACCAACGGAAAAAATTCTCTAATTGGATGAGGAATTTCTTTGCATTCAACTGTAAGATAATTCAGAAGCCAAACAAATTAAGAACCCACAGGCACTTATTTAAACTTAGAGAATGTATATCTGTCCTTTATCACTCACCATATTTCTAATAAGATTTCATAAATATCAAAAAATATATATAAATAAGTCATAGGCAGCTAACTTTTAGATGCAACTGAAACATACATGATGCATATATTTTCAAAATAAACAGAAGCTTGAAAGTTCGGTAAAATATTCTACTCCAACCTAACAAGTTTATCCACTATTTCTAACTCATCATCTATTATAGAATTACCTGTTTGAAGTATGAATATTTCAGTAAAGTTTACAATTTCTGGGTCTTTTACACATTCCTAATGCATGTTAAAGTATAAAAGTTGGGGAGATTTGAGATCCTCAAATTTCCTTAATTAGTTTTGCACATCTTCAGTCTGCTGTCATGCTGCTATTGACATAAACAGCAATACATGCTCTGTCAATAAAAATAGCATTGATGTTAAGAAACATTTTTAGGATATTGATCCCTAGAAGTCTCACCATTTTAAAGAGATGTGCTAATTTTAGTAAAACTTTCAAAATCTTATATTAATTGAATAAGGCATATAATTTTATTTAAGGGGGAAATTCATGTCTATATACTCTCTACATCATACATATGAAACTATAACACACTTAAAAATTCATACTGACATAATTATTGCAATATTGGGAATATATATTACAAGAATCTATCACTATTTACTATCCGTTATCACCCATTTCTAGAAAAACACTTCCTGCTCTCAAATTTCAGATCATTATCTAACTGCTGAGACCGCTGCTGCTGTTATAGAGTCAAATGCTTTCAGTATGTGACTCCATAATTGTACTGCAGGGGAAAATTCCACAGAAATTCCACTTCAGTTTTAAAGAACAGGGGGGAATGGAAGAAAAAGATTTTCTCTGAGGAAGCTGTCTTGCGAGAGCTCCTAGAACAGTCTGGCTAAGGTGAATCCACTGTGCTTCCATCTAAACAAATTCCAGCTGCTGCCTAATTGGCCCATGACTGAATAATACCCCTGAATGTGTTGCATTTGTATCACCAAAATAAATAAGCAATCTTTGCTTTTCATAACACTAGTGGCGGCCTGAAAAAAAATGCTCTTGGATATCTAAGTGTTTCATCCCAACATTTCTGGATGTCTGTGGCCTTTTGTACAATCTCTGTGATTGAATTCCTTGACAAGTAGAATCTTAACAGGCTTCTGGTGGGATGCTATGCACCACAATTAAATAATTTAATAATGACAACAGAGGTAGTGACAGAACTAGTAATCAACACTTGAAGCAAAGTCCAATGCACGGTGTGCAAAAGCTTTACAGAAATGAATTACTGCCATATATCTATACACTCTATTTCTGGGGATGAATCTGCTCTAAATATTTAATCTTGGAAAATAAAAATTGGTGTCCTTTGGAGCAGAATTTCTTTTCTTCTGAAGTAAAAGGGAAGAAAATATAATTATTTTATAATCGATCTAGAGAGCATTATGCCATCCTTTTTTGTTTTCATTATGGATGTCTAGGGTAACAATTGCCATCTGCAAAGCTAATGATGAAGTAGAACTTAATTTTCACCAGCTGGCAGATCAGGTTATATTTGCTTACTGATGATGCAGAACAAGACCTAAATAAGGCAAACAAACAAAGTAAATAAGATTTGAGCGGTTTACCTTCCAGTAACCATTTTCAAGAGATGTGCTAATTTAAGTAAAAATTTCAAAATCTTATTTTAATTGAATAACGCATATAATTTTATTTAAGGGGGAAATTCATGTCTATATACTCTCTACATCATACATATGAAACTATAACACACTTAAAAATTCATACTGACATAATTATTGCAATATTGGGAATATATATTACAAAAATCTATCACAATATTGAAGTTACATTTTAGGGACTCAAGAATCTCCTTTTTTTCTCTAAGTTATGGTAGTCTGATTTTATCTTTAAGAAATACTCAGTCCTCTGTGCAAAATTTCTAATCTTAAGCAAATAATTTGGAAGATACAGGTGACTTTTTACAAGTTTTGGGGCTCCCCTGGTGGCTCAGTAGGTAAAGAATCTGCCTGCAGAGAAACCGGGGTTGATCGCCAAGTCAGGGAGATCCCCTGAAGAAGGACATGGAAACCCACTCCAGTAATCTTGTTTGGGAAATCCTATGGTCAACAAGCCTGGCAGGCTATAGTTCATGGGGTAGCAAGAGTCAGACGTGACTTAGCAACTAAACTACAGAAACTTTGGCAATTATTTTTATGGTGTGTACACACAACACCTGGCTACATAATTAGATTGATGACTGAGAGCAGTTTAGTTTGTTGGAAACCACATTTTTATTTTTAAAAGGCTATGGCGTGCTTTAAGTGTTGTACTAGCAGACTTGGGAGCCAATGATGTTTAAATGTTGAAGACAGACAACTGAAGCACGTGAAGAGAAAGGATCCAAATACTAACGGAAGGCATGCTTATGATTGAGACCCCTGAAAATGCATAGCCTGTTCTAGCTGATCCAGTGGCTCTGAAGTTAAGAAAATTGGAAGTGGTCAAACAGGAGACGGCAAGAGTGAACACGGACATTTTAGGAATCAGTGAACTAAAATGGACTGGAATGGGCGACTTTAACTCAGATTACCATTATATCTACTACTATGGACAAGAATCCCTTAGAAGAAACGGAGTAGCCATCATGGTCAACAAGAGTCTGAAACGCAGTACTTGGATGCAATCTCAAAAACGACAGAAAGATCTCCATTCATCTCCAAGGCAAGCCACTCAATATCACAAAATCCAAGTCTATGCCCCAACCAGTAATGCTAAAGAAACTGAAGTTGAACGGTTCTATGAAGACCTACCAGATCTTCTAGAACACCTATAAAAGATGTCCTTTTCACCATAAGGGACTGTAATGCAAAAGTAGGAAGTCAAGAGATACCTGGAGTAACAAACAAATTTGGCCTTGGAGTACAAAAGTTTTGTAGCAGAGTAAAGGCTAACAGAGTTTTGCCAAGAAAATGCACTGGTCATAGCAAGCACCCACTTCCAACAACACAAGAGAAGACTCTATACATGGTCAGTGTGGAAGTGTAGAAGATTCTACAGATGGTCAAAATCGAAATCACATTGATTTTATTCTTTGCAGCCAAAGAAGAAGAAGTTCTATACAATTAGCAAAAACAAGACCGGGAGCTGACTGTGGCTCAGATCATTAACCCCTTATTGCAAAATTCAGACTAAAATTGAAGTAGGGAAAACACCTAGACCATTGAGTATGATCTAAATCAAATCCTTTATGATTATACAGTGGAAGTGACAAACAGATTCAAGGGATTCAATCTGATAGACAGAGTGATTGAAGAACTATGGATGGAGGTTTGTGACATTATACTGGAGGCAGTGATCAAGACCACCCCCAAGAATAACAAATGCAAAAAGGCAAAACAGTCATTTGAGGAAGACTTACAAATAGCTGACAAAATAAGAGACGTTAAAGGCAAAGGAGAAGAGGAAAGATATACCCATTTGAATGTGAAGTTCCTAAGAATAGCATGGAGAGATAAGAAAGCCTTCCTGAGTGATCAATACAAAAAAACATTGAGGAAATCAATAAAATGGGAAAGACTAGAAATCTCTTCAAGAAAATTAGAGATACCAAGGGTACATTCATGCAAAGGTGGGCACAGCAAAGGACAGAAATGGTATGAACCTAATAGAAGCAGAAGATATTAAGAAGAGATAGCAAGAATACAAAGAAGAACTATAAAAAAAAAGATCTTCATGACTCAGATAACCATGAAGATGTGATCACTCACCTAGGGCCAGACATCCTTGAATGCAAAGTCAAGTGGGCCTTAGGAAGCATCACTACAAACAAAGCTAGTGGAGCTGATAGAATTCCAGTTGAGCTATTTCAAACCCTGAAAGATGATGCAGTGAGTGTGCTGCACACAATAGGCCAGCAAATTTGGAAAGTTCAGCAGTGGCCACAGGAATTGAAAAGGTCAGTTTTCATTCCAATCCCAAAGGAAGGCAATGTCAAAGAATGTTCAAATGACCACACAAGTGCACTCATCTCACATGCTAACAAAGTAAGGCTCAAAATTCTCCCAACTAGACTTCAACAGTACCCAAACCAACTACCTCTAAATGTTCAAGCTGGATTTAGAAAATGCAGAAGAACCAGAGATAAATTGACAATATCCATTGGATTATAGAAAAGTAAGAGAGTTTCAGAAAAAACATCTGCTTGATTGACTATGCAAAATCCTTTGACTGTGTGAATCATAACAAACTGGAAAATTCTTCAAGAGATGGGAATAACAGATCATCTGTCCTCCCTCCTGAGAAATCTGTATGCAGGTCAAGAAGCAACCGTTAGAACCAGACATGGAACAACAGACTGGTTCCAAATTGAGAAAGGAATACATCAAGGTTGTATTCTTTCCATGCTTATTTAAATTATATGCAGTGTACATAATGGGAAATGATGGCTGGATGAAGTACAAGCTGGAATCAAGATTGCCAGGAGAAATGTCAATAACCTCAGATACACAGATGAAGCAGGGTAAAGGCTAACAGAGTTTTGCCAAGAATATGCACTGGTCATGGCAAACACCCACTTCCAACAACACAAGAGAAGACTCTATACATGGTCAGTGTGGAAATGTAGAAGATTCTACAGATGGTCAAAACTGAAATCACATTGATTTTATTCTTTGCAGCCAAAGAAGAAGAAGCTCTACACAATTAGCAAAAATAAGACCGGGAGCTGACTGTGGCTCAGATCATTAACTCCTTATTGCAAGTTCAGTTCAGTTGCTCAGTCGTGTCTGACTCTTTGTGACCCCATGAATCGCAGCATGCCAGGCCTCCCTATCCATCACCATCTCCTGGAGTTCACTCAGACTCACGTCCATCGAGTCCGTGATGCCGTCCAGCCATCTCATCCTCAGTCGTCCCCTTCTGCTCCCGCCCCCAATCCCTCCCAGCATCAGAGTCTTTTCCAATGAGTCAACTCTTTGCATGAGGTGGCCAAAGTAGTGGAGCTTCAGCTTTAGCATCATTCCTTCCAAAGAAATCCCAGGGCTGATCTCCTTCAGAATGGACGGGTTGGATCTCCTTGCAGTCCAAGGGACTCTCAAGAGTCTTCTCCAACACCACAGTTCAAAAGCATCAATTCTTCGGCACTCAGCCTTCTTCACAGTCCAACTCTCACATCCATACATGACCACAGGAAAAACCAGAGCCTTGACTAGACGGACCTTAGTCGGCAAAGTAATGTCTCTGCTTTTGAATATACTATCTAGGTTGGTCATAACTTTTTTCCAAGGAGTAAGTGTCTTTTAATTTCATGACTGCAGTCACCATCTGCAGTGATTTTGGAACCCCCAAAAATAGTCTGACACTGTCTCTACTGTTTCCCCATCTATTTCCCATGAAGTGATGGGACCAGATGCCATGATCTTCGTTTTCTGAATGTTGAGCTTTAAGCCAACTTTTTCACTCTCCTCTTTCACTGTCATCAAGAGGCTTTTTAGCTCCTCTTCACTTTCTGCCATAAAGGTGGTGTCATCTGCATATCTGAGGTTCTTGATATTTCTCCTGGCAATCTTGATTCCAGCTGTGTTTCGTCCAGTCCAGAGTTTCTCATGATGTACTCTGCATAGAAGTTAAATAAGCAGGGTGACAATATACAGCCTTGACGTACTCCTTTCCCTATTTGGAACCAGTCTGTTGTTCCATGTCCAGTTCTAACTGTTGCTTCCTGACCTGCATACAGATTTCTCAAGAGGCAGGTCAGGTGGTCTGGTATTCCCATCTCTCTCAGAATTTTCCACAGTTTATTGTGATCCACACAGTCAAAGGCTTTGGCATAGTCAATAAAGCAGAAATACATGTTTTTCTGGAACTCTCTTGCTTTTTCCATGATCCAGTAGATGTTGGCAATTTGATCTCTGGTTCCTCTGCCGTTTCTAAAACCAGCCTGAACATCTGGAAGTTCACGGTTCACGTATTGCTGAAGTCTGGCTTGGAGAATTTTGAGCATTACTTTACTAGCATGTGAGATGAGTGCAATTGTGCGGTAGTTTGAGCATTCTTTGGCATTGCCTTTCTTTGGGATTGGAATGAAAACTGACCTTTTCCAGTCCTGTGGCCACTGCTGAGTTTTCCAAACTTGCTGGCATATTGAGTGCAGCACTTTCACAGCATCATCTTTCAGGATTTGAAACAGCTCAACTGGAATTCCATCACCTCCACTAGCTTTGTTCACAGTGATGCTTTCTAAGGCCCACTTGACTTCACATTCCAAGATGTCTGGCTCTAGATTAGTGATCATATCATCATGATTATCTGCGTCATGAAGATCTTTTTTGTACAGTTCTTCTGTGTATTCTTGCCACCTCTTCTTAATATCTTCTGCTTCTGTTAGGTCCAGATCATTTCTGTCCATTATTGAGCCCATCTTTGCATGAAATGTTCCCTTAGTATCTCTAATTTTCTTGAAGAGATCTCTAGTCTTTCCCATTCTGTTCCTTTCCTCTATTTCTTTGCATTGATCGCTGAAGAAGACTTTCTTATCTCTTCTTGCTATTCTTTGGAACTCTGCATTCAGATGCTTATAGCTTTCCTTTTCTCCTTGGCTTTCACCTCTCTTCTTTTCACAGCTATTTGTAAGGCCTCCCCAGACAGCCATTTTGCTTTTTTGCATTTCTTTTCCATGGGGATGGTCTTGATCCCTGTCTCCTGTACAACGTCATGAACCTCATTCCATAGTTCATCAGGCACTATCTATCAGATCTAGACCCTTAAATCTATTTCTCACTTCCACTGTATAATCATAAGGGATTTGATTTAGGTCATACCTGAATGGTCTAGCGGTTTTCCTTACTTTCTTCAATTTGAGTCTGAATTTGGTAATAAGGAGTTCATGATCTGAGCCACAGTCAGCTCCTGGTCTTGTTTTTGTTGACTGTATAGAGCTTCTCCATCTTTGGCTGCAAAGAATATAATAAATCTGATTTCGGTGTTGACCATCTGGTGATTTCCATGACTAGAGTCTTCTCTTGTGTTGTTGGAAGAGCGTGTTTGCCATGACCAGTGCATTTTCTTGGCAAAACTCTATTAGTCTTTGCCCTGCTTCATTCTGCATTCCAAGGCCAAATTTGCCTGTTACTCCAGGTGTTTCTTGACTTTCTACTTTTGCATTCCAGTCCCCTAGAATGAAAAGGACATCTTTTTTGGGTGTTAGTTCTAAAAGGTCTTGTAGGTCTTCATAGAACCGTTCAACTTCAGCTTCTTCAGAGTTACTGGTTGGGGCATAGACTTGGATTACTGTGATAGTGAATGGTTTGCCTTGGAGATAAACAGAGATCATTCTGTCGTTTTTGAGATTGCATCCAAGAACTGCATTTCGGACTCTTTTGTTGACCATGATGGCTACTCCATTTCTTCTGAGGGATTCCAGACACAGTAGTAGATGTAATGGTCATCTGAATTAAATTCACCCATTCCAGTCCATTTTAGTTCGCTGCTTCCTAGAATGTTGACGTTCACCCTTGCCATCTCTTGTTTGACCACTTTCAATTTGCCTTGATTCATGGACCTGACATTCCAGGTTCCTATGCAATATTGCTCTTTACAGCATCGGATCTTGCTTCTATCACCAGTCACATCCACACCTGGGTATTGTTTTTGCTTTGGCTCCATCCCTTCATTCTTTCTGGAGTTATTTCTCCACTGATCTCCAGTAGCATATTGGGCACCTAATGACCTGGGAGTTCCTCTTTTGGTATTCTATCATTTTGCCTTTTCCTACTGTTCATGGGGTGGTACTGAAGAATACTGAGGTGGCTTGCCATTCCCTTCTCCAGTGGACCACATTCTGTCAGACCTCTCCACCATGACCCGCCCGTCTTGGGTTGCCCCGCAGGCATGGCTTGGTTTCATTGAGTTAAACAAGGCTGTGGTCCTAGTGTGATTAGTTTGACTAGTTTTCTGTGAGTATGGTTTCAGTGTGTCTGCCCTCTGATGCCACTAAGCGCAGGCGGCTGTGGGCCGGCTCACTAAGCGTGGGCGAGAGGAGCTTCCCCACGTCCAAGGTCAGGGGCAGCGGCCTAGAGTGCCAGGCTGCGAAGGCGCAGGGATGGCCGAGAGGAGCTGTCCTGCATCTGGGTCAGGGGCGGCAGCCGAGAGGAGCTACCCTTCGTCCGAGGTCAGTGGCAGCTGCTGGGAGGAGACACCGCATGTCCGGGATCAGGGGCGGCCAGGAGAAGCCACCTCGTGCCCAAGGCCAGGGGCGGTGACCTTGAGGAGGCAGCTCAAGGGGCGGCAGCTGGGAGGAGCCACCCACGCCTGAGGCCAGGGCCAGCGGCCGGGAGGAGCAACCCGAGGAGTGGTGGCTGCACAGGCACAGGAGGGCCTACAGGAACTATCCCACATTGAAGGTCAGGAATGGTGGCGGTAAGGAGATACCTCCTCGTCCAAGGTAAGGAACAGCGGCTGTGCTTTGCTGGAGCAGCCGTGAAGAGATACCCCTTATTGCAAAATTCAGACTAAAATTGAAGTAGGGAAAACAACTAGACCACCTTTACAGCAGAAAATGAAGAGGAACTAAAGAGTCTCTTGAAGAAAGTGAAAGAGGAGAGTGAAAAAGCTGGCTTAAAACTCAACATTTAAAAATCTAAGAACATGGCATCTGGCCCCATCACGTCATGGCAAATGAGTGGGGAAACAATGAAAACAGTGACAGACTTTATTTTGGGGGGTTCCAATATCACAGCCCATGGTGACTCTAGCCATGAAATTAAAAGATGGTTGCTACTTGGAAGAAAAGCTATGACCAACCTAGACAGCATATTAAACACCAGAGACATTGCTGACAAAGGTCCATATAGTCAAAGCTATGGTTTTTCCAGTAGTCATGTATGGATGTGAGAGTTGGACCATAAAGAAGGGTTAGAGCCAAAGAACTGATGCTTTAGAAGTCTGGTGTTGGAGAAGACTCTTGAAAGTCCCTTGGACTGCAAGGAGATACAACCATTCAATCCTAAAGAAAACCATCCTGAATAGTCATTGGAAGGACTGATGCTGAAGCTGAAACTCCAATACTCTGACCACCTAATGTGAAGAACTGACTCACTTGAAAAGACCCTGATGCTGGGAAAGTTTGAAGGCGGGAGGAGAAAGGGAAGACAGAGAATGAGATGGTTGGATGACATCACTAACTCTACGGACTTGAGTTTGAGCAAGCTCTGGGAGTTGGTGATGGACAGGGACGCCTGGCGTGCCGTAGTCCATGGGGTCGCAAACAGTCAGACATGACTGAGAGACTGAACTAAACTGATAGTTTCAGGCCCTTTTGTACTTTTATATAGGCATTTTCTTCATCATATTCTAAAAGCGTTTGGACCTTGCATGAACCTAACATTCCAGGTTCCCATGCAATATTTTTCTTACTGCATGGGACTTTACTTCCATCACCATTCACATCAACAAGTGGCTGTTGTTTTCAGTTTGGCTCCATCTCTTGATTCTTTCTGGAGTTATTTCTCCACTGACCTCCAGTAGCATATTGGGCACCTACCAACCTGGGGAGTTCATCTTTCAGTGTCCTATCTTTTTGCCTTTTCATACTATTCATGGGGTTCTCAAGGCAAGACTACTGAAGTGGTTTGCCATTCCCTTCTCCACCATGACCCATCTGTCTTGGGTGGTGCTTCAGGGCATCATTCAAAGTTTCATTGAGTTAGATGAGGCTGTGGTCCATGTGATCAGTTTGATTAGTTTTCTGTGATTGTGGTTTTCATTCTGTCTGCCCTCTGATGGATAAGGATAAGGGGCTTATGGAAGCTTCCTCTTGGGAGAAACTGACTGTGGGGGAAACTGGGTCTTGTTATGATAGACTGGGCCATGCTCAGTAAATCTTTAATCCAATTTTCTGTTGATGGGTGGGGCTATGTTCCCTCCCTGTTGTTTGACCTGAAACCAAACTATAGTGGAGGAAATGAAGATATTAGGGACCTCCTTCAAAAGGTCCCCTTCAAGTCACTGTTGCATTCAGTGACTTTGACCCTGCAGCAGGCCACACCCGACCCTTTCCTCCACTGGAGACTCCTGGACAGTCACAGGCACGTCTGAGTCAGTCTCTTGTGTGGTCACTGCTCCTTTCTCCTGGGTCCTGGTGTGCACAAGGTTTTGTTTGAGCCCTTCCAGTGTCTTTGTAGGTTATGAGGTTTGATTCTAAATTCAATTTTGCCCCTCCTACGGTCTTACTGGGGCAGTAACTATCTATATGCCAGTATTTTCAGTTCAGTCCAGTCGCTCAGTCATGTCTGATTCTTTGCAACCCCACAGACTGCAGCATGGAAGGCCTCCTTGTCCATCAACAACTCCCAGAGTTTACTCAAACTCACCTCAATTGAGTTGGTGATGACATCCAACCATCTCATCCTCTGTTGTCCCCTTCTCCTCCAACCTTCAATTAATATTGTAATTAGATATTAAATAACAGAGAGCGAATACAGCCCCACCCATCAGCAGAAAATTGGATTAAAGATTTACTGAGCATGGCCCCACACATCAGAATAAGAGCCAGTTTCCCCTACAGTCAGTCTCTCCCATCAGGAAGCTTCCATAAGCCTCTTATCCTTCTCCATCAGAGGGCAGACAGACTGAAAACCACAATCACAGAAAACTAACCAATCTTATCACACAGACCACAGCCTTGTCTAACTCAATGAAACTATGAGTCATGCCATGTAAGGCCACCCAAGAAGGAACAGTCATGGTGGAGAGTTCTGAAAAAACATGGTCCCCTGGAGAAGGGAATGACAAACAACTTCAGAATTCTTGCCTTGAGAGCCCCATAAACAGTATGAAAAGGCAAAAAGATAGGACACTGAAAGATGAACTCCCCAGGTTGGTAGGTGCCCAATATGCTACTGGAGATCAGTGGAGAAATAACTCCAAAAGGAATGAAGAGACGGAGCCAAAGTAAAAACAACACCCACTTGTAGATGTGACTGGTGATGGAAGTAAAGTCTGATGCTGTAAAGACCAATATTGCATAAGAACCTGGAATGTTAGGTCCATGAATCAAGGCAAACTGGAAGTGGTCAAATAGGAGATGGTAAACGTGAACATCAACATTTTAGGAATCAGCAAACTAAAATGGACTGGAATGGGTGAATTTAACTCAGATGACCATTACATCTACTACTGTGGGCAAGAATCCCTTAGAAGAAATCGAGTAGCCATCATAGTCAACAAAAGTGTTGGAAATGCAGCACTTGGATGCAATCTGAAAAATAACAGAATGATCTCTGTTCGTTCCCAGGACAAACCATTCAATATTATAGTAATCCAAGTTTATGCCCTGACCAGTAATGCTGAAGAAGTGGAAGTTGAACGGTTCTATGAAGAGATACAAACCTTCTAGAACTAACATCCAAAAAGATGTCCAGTGTTTTAGGCAAGGAAAAAATAGGCAAGGCAGTATTGACTTCTACTGCTTTCTGCTTCATGCAGTTATTCCAAAGATTCATCAATAATATTTTACAAAATAAAAATGAAGAAGTCAGACACATTTCCAAAATGAGAAATAAAAATACTTGTTTGACAGTTCCTTGACTGAGGGTCCTGGGAATAGAGAGGCAAACTGACAGTCTCATTTTCAAGAATTCCATTTCTGTATAGACTCCAGAAGTAATATAAAATCCTTAATCATGCCCTATCACCTCTCAGGGCTTCAGTTTCCTCATCTGTAAAAGTGCAAATTGAATTAAATTATAAAGTTCATTCTACCTCTTTTATCCTATAATTCAAGTGATAGTCATTTTTACCCAAAGTAATTTTCTCTTACTAGCTTATATTTGAGTTTTTTATATACTTTATTGCTTCATCCTCCTTTCTGGCCAGCAGCCACTTTTGGATTTAAATTTTAAATACTTCCAGAACCTTCATTTCAATTCAAAAGGACAACTTCAATTGCGGAGTACCCCAAGTAGGAGAGTTCTGGTATTTTATGTGCAGTAACATTTGAGCTTGAACTGGAGAAGTTTAATCATTCAGTAAGAAACGAATGCATGCTAGGCCCTCCTAGCATGCATACTGCAATAATATTTAAGACTCATCGTTGAAAACAAGAGGTCCATGAACTTAGATTTGTTACACATACACCTGTGTCTTTGGATGCTCTATATAGCACTGAAACACAATGGTTCATGACTGATACAACCAAGGTGAAATAAATAAGCACTGTCAAAGTCAAAAGGTGCCTGGCCACCATTCACGGTCAGTGGCTCTACAAAATCTAAGAAACACAAATGAACGTGTTCTTATGTAGAGATTTTCCAATCATCAGAGGTTTACTTAAACCATCCCTCTTCAACCTTCAAAGCTAACTGATGGAAAAGGAGGCATATTAAAATCTATAATGTAATTAACCAGGAGATTTGATTAAAAGCAGAAAAGTCTTAATAAACCAAAATATAAGAATTTCATAATAATAATTTTAGTATTTATGAAACAAGTTTGGTTTCTGTCTTGTTAAGACAGAAAAAAAATGAGCATTAGGAAATCAAAGAAATTTAACAAATTTCAATAAACATTGATTTTTAAATATAGTCAGTTTATAGTTTTTTTATTTTTTAATTTTTATTTTTACTTTATTTTACTTTACAATCGTGTATTGGTTTTGCCATACATTGACATGAATCCACCACGGATGTACATGAGTTCCCAAACATGAACCCCCCTCCCACCCCATAACATCTCTCTGGATCATCCCCGTGCACCAGCCCCAAAAATGCTGTATCCTGCATCGAACATAGACTGGCGATTCATTTCTTACACGATAGTATACATGTTTCAATGCCAGTCTCCCAAATCATCCCACCCTCTCCCTCTCCCTCAGAGTCCAAAAGTCTGCTCTACACATCTGTGTCTCTTTTGCTGTCTCACATACAGGGTTATCCTTACCATCTTTCTAAATTCCATATATATGTGTTAGTATACTGTATTGGTATTTTTCTTTCTGGCTTACTTCACTCTGTATAATCGGCTCCAGTTTCATCCATCTCATTAGAACTGATTCAAATGTATTCTATTTAATAGCTGAGTAATACTCTATTGTGTATATGTACCACAGCTTTCTTATCCATTCATCTGCTGATGGACATCTAGGTTGTTTCCATGTCCTGGCTGTTATAAACAGTGCTGCGATGAACATTGGGGTACATGTGTCTCTTTCAATTCTGGTTTCCTCGGTGTGTATGCCCAGCAGTGGGATTGCTGGGTCATAAGGTAGTTCTATTTGCAATTTTTTAAGGAATCTCCACAGTGTTCTCTATAGTGGCTGTACTAGTTTGCATTCCCACCAACAGTGTAAGAGGGTTCCCTTTTCTCCACACCCTCTCCAGCATTTATTGCTTGTAGACTTTTGGATCACAGCCATCTGACTGGTGTGAAGTGGTACCTCATTGTGGTCTTGATTTGCATTTCTCTAATAATGAGTGATGTTGAGCATCTTTTCATGTGTTTGTTAGCCATCTGTATGTCTTCTTTGGAGAAATGTCTATTTAGTTCTTTGGCCCATTTTTTGATTGGGTCATTTATTTTTCTGGAATTGAGCTGCAGGTGTTGCTTGTCTATTTTTGAGATTAGTTGTTTGTCAGTTGCTTCATTTGCTATTATTTTCTCCCATTCAGAAGGCTGTCTTTTCACCTTGCTTATAGTTTCCTTTGTTGTGCAGAAGCTTTTAATTTTAATTAGGTCCCATTTGTTTATTTTTGCTTTTATTTCCAGAATTCTGGGAGGTGGATCATAGAGGATCCTGCTGTGATTTATGTCGGAGAGTGTTTTGCCTATGTTCTCCTCTAGGAGTTTTATAGTTTCTGGCCTTACATTTAGATCTTTAATCCATTTTGAGTTTATTTTTGTGTGCGGTGTTAGAAAGTGATCTGGTTTCCTTCTTTTACAAGTGGCTGACCAGTTTTCCCAGCACCACTTGTTAAAGAGATTGTCTTTACTCCATTGTATATTCTTGCCTCCTTTGTCAAAGATAAGGTGTCCATATGTGTGTGGATTTATCTCTGGGCTTTCTATTTTGTTCCATTGATCTATATTTCTGTCTTTGTGCCAGTACCATACTGTCTTGATGACTGTGGCTTTGTAGTAGAGCCTGAAGTCAGGCAACTTGATTCCTCCAGTTCCATTCTTCTTTCTCAAGATTGCTTTGGCAATTCGAGGTTTTTTGTATTTCCATACAAATCTTGAAATTATTTGTTCTAGTTCTGTGAAAAATACTGCTGGTAGCTTGATAGGGATTGCATTGAATCTGTAGATTGCTTTGGGTAGTATATTCATTTTCACTGTATTGATTCTTCTGATCCATGAACATGGTATATTTCTCCATCTATTAGTGTCCTCTTTGATTTCTTTCATCAGTGTTTCATAGTTTTCTATATATAGGTCTTTAGTTTCTTTAGATAGATATATTCCTAAGTATTTTATTCTTTTCGTTGCAATGGTGAATGGAATTGTTTCCTTAATTTCTTTTTCTACTTTCTCACTATTAGTGTATAGGAATGCAAGGGATTTCTGTGTGTTGATTTTATATGCTGCAACTTTACTATATTCATTGATGAGCTCTAGTAATTTTCTGGTGGAGTCTTTAGGGTTTTCATTAGCCAGACTTATCAAGAAACAAAGAGAGAAAAATCAAATCAATAAAATTAGAAGTTAAAATGGAGAGATCACAACAGACAACACAGAAATACAAAGGATCATAAGAGACTACTATCAGCAGTTGTATGCCAATAAAATGGACAACATGGAAGAAATGGACAAATTCTTAGAAAAGTACAACTTTCCAAAACTGACCAGGAAGAAATAGAAAATCTTAACAGACCCATCACAAGCATGGAAATTGAAACTGTAATCAGAAATCTTCCTGCAAACAAAAGCCCAGGTCCAGATGGCTTCACAGCTGAATTCTACCAAAAATTTTGAGAAGAGCTAACACCTATCCTACTCAAACTCTTCCAGAAAATTGCAGAGGGAGGTAAACTTCCAAACTCATTCTATGAGGCCACCATCACCCTAATACCAAAACCTGACAAAGATGTCACAAAAAAAGAAAACTACAGGCCAATATCACTGATGAACATAGATGCAAAAATCCTCAACAAAATTCTAGCAATCAGAATCCAACAACACATTAAAAAGATCATACACCATGACCAAGTGGGCTTTATCCCAGGGATGCAAGGATTCTTCAATATCCACAGATCAATCAATGTAATTCACCACATTTACAAATTGAAAAATAAAAGCCATATGATTATCTCAATAGATGCAGAGAAGGCCTTTGACAAAATTCAACATCCATTTATGATAAAAACTCTCCAGAAAGCAGGAATAGAAGGAACATACCTCAACATAATAAAAGCTATATATGACAAACCCACAGCAAACATTATCCTCAATGGTGAAAAATTGAAAGCATTTCCCCTAAAGTCAGGAACAAGACAAGGGTGCCCACTTTCACCACTACTATTCAACATAGTTCTGGAAGTTTTGGCCACAGCAATCAGAGCAGAAAAAGAAATAAAAGGAATCCAAACTGGAAAAGAAGAAGTAAAACTCTCACTGTTTGCAGATGACATGATCCTCTACATAGAAAACCCTAAAGACTCCACCAGAAAATTATAGTTTTTTTTTTTTAAGGTATATAAATCTATACATTTTATTCTATTCTGTTGACAAGGCTACTTAATGACCACTTTCATTATTCAGCTAAAAGTACTCTTTTAGAAAGTTACTACTATGGAAGTTTTGAAATGGGACAGGTAGACATCTAGAAAAGGTATAATGATTAGAAAGAAATTAATGAAAGGATCTAACTGCTTTGAAAACTGATAATTGAAAACTGATAATTCAGTTCATAGAGATAAATGATACTAGGGATAAACAAAGAGACTGAAAAATTAACTTGAAACTTCTAACTCATTCTCTGAATTCTACTAAAGGTTCAAGATAACAATATGCAAAATTTTGTAGCTATGATAAACTTACTCTCTAGGATGTGTCCTTTTGTTTTGCTTGCTTTCCACACTTAACACATGTTAAGGTGGCTTTGATCACTTAAGATACAGTGATATGTAAACAAATCTGAAACCCTTGTCATAAGATCATCTTTGAAAATGTAGTAGATATGATATGCTTTCCTCCATGTTTTCTGAAGCTGAAATGGTTTCTGTGATGTCTCTATTCATAGCATACTAAAAGTAATACTCACCATTATTGTTTAAAACTTCACTAGGAGAGACAATATTATGGGAGAATGAACCATAAAT
The DNA here is from genome assembly GCF_023091745.1 of Budorcas taxicolor. Classification (NCBI taxonomy): domain Eukaryota; kingdom Metazoa; phylum Chordata; class Mammalia; order Artiodactyla; family Bovidae; genus Budorcas; species Budorcas taxicolor. The sequence goes on from NC_068918.1 coordinate 27,370,335, forward strand.
TCATATTTGAGAAAGATAATTTTAATGTTTGTTGAAGTATAATTTATTACACTGTTTTTGCAGCTCCAATATAATTTCAAGGGAAAAGGTAAAACACTTTTATATAATGAAGAAGAAAAACAAGAACAACAAATGATGCTTGAGAATTTTAGCTTCAGTAATAACCAGAAAAGAATGAATGAGTCTTGGAAAACAAAACATGAGTCTTCATGAAGTAGAGTCCAAAGTGTGACTGAATTAGACTAAAATATTATTTGATTAGACATACATGTGTACACACAAAATATCTCCTGCAAATATTACAATTTGTGATATATTCTTGTTAATTGGGTTTGCTTAATCAGAATATAAAATTTTATAAAAGCTACAGCTCAACAGAACAAAATCACCACACTCCTAATGTTGCAAACATAATTAACTTTGAATTATGTGAATTAACAGTGCCTAACAAATTATCATTCAGCTCTGAAATTAAATTCTTTCATACCATTAGAGTTGTTTGTTAAGCTCAAGTAGGCAAAATTTGTATTTAATAAAGTAATAATGTTGCTTTGCTAAGAATGCCTTTGAGAAACATAGATTTATTCAAAATAAATCAAGAAATTTCTATTATTAGTTAATTTGTGAATATCATAACATCTACATAATAAAATTAAGGGACGTCTGATGCTCTTACAGGATACTGTATGTTTATTACAGGAAGCCCTTTTCTAATTATCTTTTTAATTAGGTATTTTATATGGTTATTTGTGGTTGCATACATGTAATACAAATACATTTAATATCAGCAGTCATTGTTTCTTTTCATTCTGACACTTATTCTTTCATGGTTTCATGAGAACCAGTATATGCTATAAATTTGTATGCTTGGATGTTCCATAATGACCTCGAATTCAACTTGCAAAAACTGTCCTGGAAGATCTTGATCCTCCGTCACTCAACCATTTGCCCATCCCATGAAAAGTTAAAGGGTTAGTTGCTGAGCTGTGTCTAACCCTTTGCGATCCCATGGACTGTAGCCTGCCAGGATCTTATGTCCATGAGATCTCCGAGGCAAGAATACTGGAGTAGACAGCCATTCCCTTCTCCAGGGCACCTTCCTGACCCATGAATTGAACCTGAGTCTCCTGCACTGCAGATGGATTCTTAACCATCTGAGCCACTTACCCATCCCATAAAACAGGAAACTATTATTTTTTCCATGATATCAAATAGTTTATAATTCTGCTGATTAGATCTCAAAAATTCTAAAGGTTTTGTATATTCTCTCTTCTACTGTTCTTGTCTTAGCCACCAACACTTGTCTCCTGATTTTACTAAAATAGTCCCTCTCCCAATCCCTCTTGGCTTCTGTTTCTCCATCATTGCCTCCAACGCAATTCATTCCTTATAATGTGGAAGGAGTAGTCTTCCTAAAATGCATCTCGTTTTCCTGCTTACAAAACTTTTGACACCCTTTTCTTCCCAATATATGCTACCCAACATTGAATTGATGGTATGACACAATAATTACCTAGTTATTTCACCAAAGTCCTCCTAAGGATGGTCTCTGGATTTCGTCCATCATTTTACTCTAATTTACCTAACAGCATCTGACAATGATAGTAGCTCAGTAAATACTTATCTGGAGAATCAATAAATTAATATAAACTCTGTATGAGAGGAATATTTGCAAATACAGAAAATAATGCACTTATAACATTAAGAATATGTTGTTGCTGCTGCTGCTGCTAAGTCACTTCAGTCGTGTCCCACTCTGTGCAACCCCATAGACGGCAGCCGACCAAGCTCCCTTGTCCCTGGGATTCTCCAGGTAAGAACACTGGAGTGGGTTGCCATTTCCTTCTCCAATGCAGGAAAGTGAAAAGTGAAAGTGAAGTCGCTCAGTCGTGTCTGACTCCTAGCAACCCAATGGACTGCAGCTCACCAGGCTCCTCCACCCACGGGATTTTCCAGGCAAGAGTACTGGAGTGGGGTGCCATCGCCTTTAGGGACATGCAAAAATACAGTATTTTAAAAATTGCTTTATGTGTGTATGGCAGCGTGATGCATGGTGGTAGAGAGGTGAGATGATCCCATGTCCATAATCTTATTTGACCTTCAAAATCACACTGTGAATTAAAATACTCAAGAGCAATAAAAGAAGATAAAAGTAAACATTTTAGAGGATGGACCAGAGATCTCCAATTTTGCAGTGCCTGCTTATAGACATAGCATTGTTATGATTACTGATTTTTCTTCCGGCAATGTACTATTTTTACCTTATATTAAATATTTCAATGCACAGAATATTTATAGATCATTAACATTTATGTTATTTTCCTAATGAGTACATATTTGTATATTGCATAGCTGCATAAAAAAGTTGATTATAGGCAAGATTGTGAGCTCTGGCGAATGGCACTAAATGCCTCAGTTGCCATGTCTATTAAATAAGTAATACTACTTACTTCATAAGTTTGTGTGAGGCTTAAATGAGTTTATTTATAGAGTAATAAGAACAGAGCCTGGCACATAAGCACACACAGTAATAATAATAAGCACATAAGCACACACAGCTCATAATAATTATGCATACATGATGTTCTTAATTTAGATCCTATAATTTTATCTGGAAGCTAATATCTATCTATATAGCGGTCATTCTTAAAAATTTATATTAAACCTACTATGAGGCAATTGATTATAGTATTTCTTTTCACTTAAATTATACATGTCCCATGTTTTATAATTATGTAATAACTCTCCTAGGTTTTTAATCTTCCTTTTTACAAATATTATTTTTTCACTAATTTGTAGAAAAGGTAGGGATTATAATGCCCAAACAAATTTCTTCTATAATTAATTTGCATTCAGCAAATTCTGTACTCACATTTCTTGAGTACTTCTTAAACATTTTCCCTCTTACAGAATATTTATATAACATTGTCATTACTTAAATTCTAAGAACAAATGATGGTTATTAAAACCAAAATTTTTACATGCTGTTAGTTTCAAGTACAGATCATTGCCTCTAGGTGTTGCAGAATTAAAGTCAAAACTACTAAATAATTTAGAGGTAAATTAGCAATTAACTGAAAATGACTTATGGCAAACTGGTTCGTATGAGGCAAGTGGGCTGACAGAATTGTTACAATCTGCCAGATCAGAAATCTCTCTCATTCTCTAAGAGATTAAAAACCAATAATGGACATAGAAATTCATTTATATAATGAAGAATAGTTAATATAACTTCATCTCTCTTTTGCAAAATTAATCATATCTAAAAAGTTTTATAATGTGCTAGCAAAAAAAAATCCTGTGCATAGAAACAAAAGAGAGATAATTAAAAATTGAGGTAAAAATTTGTAATTTCATCTCATTTTCTATTCAGCTGTACTATAACACCCCAAATCATTTAATTATTTTAAAGAAAATTAAAAATAGAAAGTTTTATATAGAGATATTATAGTATTTGATTTTGTTAATGCCTCATACTGGAGAGGAAAAAATAATAAATACCATGACAAATATTATCTTTTGTCTCCAGACACCAACATACAAGTGACTGAAAAATTCATAGTCACAGAATTGGAAAAGATCTTATAGATGACCCTCAGATTTTAAAGCTGAAAGAAATTAATATGCAAAAAGGATTAAATGTCATGCCTAAAGCAACACACAGGTACACTATTCCTGAAAAAAGAACTTGTCTTTATGCAGTTTCCATGTCTCAATCCAAAATAAATTATTGTGGATCAAGGGCTTCAACTAACTAATTTGTTTTAAGATAAAATGTTTCTGTCACACAGGATCACCCATACCTTAGACACAACAAATGTAGTTTGACTCTATGCCCAATAAATAGAAGCAAAGGGCTACAGGGTTGCAAGAATACATTAAACTTCTCATATTGTCCACTTTTCCCAGACAAGGTCATATCAAAACCTCACATGAATAGATTATGCTTAACTTGACCATAAAAGAAAGACCCCAATATCCTATTCTACCATTCTAACATGTTAGAATTCAGATATAGGTCTCAGTTGTCTTCCTTCTCATCTAAATATAAAACCCCTATAGGGGTTTCCTTGGTATTATTTGTCCTCAGTGGGAAAATGAAGACCTGATCAACCATCCTCAGTCCAAGAGTGCTTTCTCTCCTTACAAGTTTATTCAACAGTTTGCTAAGTCACAACATTCCTGACAGCCAAATTAGCTCTTATTTAATGCTACCTTTCATAATGTACCCAGCACTTCATAAGTACCCTATACATTTTAGAGTAAACTATTGATTCAATCAGTCATTGGTCTTGAGAACTATTTTCTTCATCCTGAAAATGTTCTTTAATTTTTTTTTACCTTCTTTTTGTTCTTCTTTTTTTTAGGGAAAGTTTATTTACCCATTTAATTCCCACCGCCCAACTTTTCTAGTAAAATAGTCCAGAACTGTTCACTGTGCTCTAATAAGAGCACAAACTATTCAGTATTTAGTGGAAAGATTACTTCATAATTCCAGATTGTAATAAAGTTTCTGGAGTTCTTAATATTATGTTTCCTTTAAAAATAATAGGCTTTACTGCTGACTCAGGATCAGCTAATATCCATTTTCACAACCCCCACCCCTCGGGGTCTATTTCTCTTATATTAGCACTTAGGCAGTCATCCATTATAATAGAATCCCAAGACAGAAAGACAATTATCTTTCTAAATGAGCTTGTTACTAATTAGTGAAAAAATAAAATACCTAACCCAGAAATGTTTATTTCCCTTGCATCTTAGCATATGTCAATAGTATTGTTTTAGTTTTCAATCAAGATTATGCATCTGATTTGTTTTTCTACTTTGGCACCAGGATCTATAGGCAGTAAAGATGGGTTAAAGAGCCAAAACCAAGAAAGGGTCTAGAGAAGTGTGCCACTATAAGTCAGTGTCGTACTGAAGGGCAATGGTAAGCTAGCCAGTCTGATGAAGGACACACATAAGCATTCAGGTAAAGGCAAGGCAGGAAAGAAAGCCAGATGGACAGATCAGAGACTGATAAACACAGTATCAAGGGGTCAGATAGGTAGCTGGGACTAGAAACTAAGCTAAAAGCTATTAACAGAGATTTTCTACTTTGGGGAAAGCAGGACAAGAGCAAAAAGAATTAACTGATGCAGGACTTTCTGTTGGTTCAAATATCAGCTCACCTGTTGCTCTGGCTGCCTCAAAACTAGCTGTATTTCTCTCTTGTTCTGAGTGAGACTGGCCCAGGATCTACAAAAATGGCCACTGAACAAGCCAGCTGGGGAAAAGTGTGGATGGAGGATATATCCACTGATTGCAGAGGATTTGTATAAAATTGATTGCTCCCAGTCTGGAAAAGTCAAACTGAGTTCACATTGAATCTTGAACATTACAGTAATTCAATCAATCCCAGTAATATTACTTCATTTATTGATAGAAGTAACCCACTAACATTTAGGAGCTTAATATAACCTTTAGATGACATGTTGTTTTTGAAAGGATTTTTCCATATTGTCTTCTCCTGCAAGAGACTCATTTTGGTTTGGAAGTCAAAGCAGAAAAAAGGAAAAGAGCTAATCAAACTACAGGAGGAATGCTAGAGAACTCCCCCAGTTCTCAGCGTATTTGGCCTTCCTGTCCACATTGCTCCTTCTATCATAATCTTATAGGAAATTTGACATAACTTTTTCAGCAAATTGTCACATATTTCTTGAGTAGCTACTATTAGACCAGTGGTCCATTTAAGAAATAAGACAGTGATATAGAGATGGACAATAGGAGGTGAAGGATTCAGGGAATGCCCCTGTCTAGTTCCTCTGGTTTCTGCCACATCACCTTGAGATTTCTCATTCTCCTCTGGCTTGAAACTTTGTTTCTCCTAAATTAAATCAAATTTACTACTTGTTCATGTATGGATGTGAGAGTTGGACTGTGAAGAAAGCTGAGCGCCGAAGAATTGATGCTTTTGAACTGTGGTATTGATGAAGACTGTTGAGAGTCCCTTGGACTGCAAGGAGATCCAACCAGTCCATTCTGAAGGAGATCAGCCCTGGGATTTCTTTGGAAGGAATGATGCTAAAGCTGAAACTCCAGTACTTTGGCCACCTCATGCGAAGAGTTGACTCACTGGAAAAGACTCTGATGCTGGGAAAGATTGAGGGCAGGAGGAGAAGGGAACGACAGAGAATGAGACGGTTGGATGGCATCACTAACTCAATGGACATGACTTTGGGTAGGCTCTGGGAGTTGGTGTTGGACAGGGAGGCCTGGCATGCTGTTGTTCATGGGGTCGCAAAGAGTCAGACACGATTGAGTGAATGAACTGAACTGAACTATGTATTTATTGAACTTATATATTTCTGAGACTGTTTAGGATGTGCCAGTAGGCAGAAGAGCAAAGTTAGAAAAGATATATCCCTTGTCTTAGATATCCCATGATTTACAAAGGATATATACAAACAGCTTGAGTATTATTTCTTCTTGCTATAAAAGTATTTACAAATGCATGCCCCATCTCTCTTATGAGAAATCAGGGGAATTTTTGATTCTGGAATTAGAAAAATATCAATTACTCCTATTGAAGGAGAGAATTGAGGTTATGAAGTTAAAAAATATAAAAGAAAAATAGCAGGAAAGAGGGTGTGTGTGTGTGTGTGTATTTTTCTTCTTCTTTTCTTAAGGAAACAGAAAACTATAAAGGAAAAAGACAGGGTCATTTGACTGCATTTCTTAAGCACCTATGTGAAGAAGAATTGAGTAAGCCATGCAGATAGTTGCTAATTTGATGATCACAAATGTAAGTGGATTTTAAAAACATGTTTGACAGAAATATGGAAGAAATGACCAAAAGACAGTAATAATATTTCAAATAGCGGTACTTACTTATCACCTTATATATTCTGAATAGTCTTCTAGATATTATCAGTATAAGTTAGTATACTACTACTCATAACCCAGTACATTAAGACAGACTTCCCCAGTGGTTACCAAAGGACTTTCAGAGAGATCTTGCATCACATACAAATCAAATTAACTAGTTTTCAAACATATTAATGCCATACTAAGCTAAAACAAAGGCCTGTATAGTCAAAGCTATGGTTTTTCCAGTAGTCAGGTATGGATGCGGAGAAGGCAATGGCACCCCACTCCAGTACTCTTGCCTTGAAATCCCATGGACGGAGGAGCCTGGTGGGCTGCAGTCCATGGGGTCGCGAAGAGTCGGACACGACTGAGCGACTTCCCTTTCACTTTTCACTTTCATACATTGGAGAAGGAAATGGCAACCCACTCCAGTGTTCTTGCCTGGAGAATCCCAGGGGCGGAGCCTGGTAGGCTGCCGTCTGTGGGGTCGCACAGAGTCAGACACGACTGAAGCGACTTAGCAGCAGCAGCAGCAGCAGGTATGGATGTGAGAGTTGGACCGTAAAGATGGCTGAATGCTGAATTGTTGTTTTTGAACTGTTGTGTCAGAAAAGGCTCTTGAGAGTCCCCTTGGACTGCAAGGAAATCAAACCAGTCAAACCTAAAGGAAATCAATCTCATTCATTAGAAGGACTGATGCTGAAGCTGAAGCTCCAATAGTTTGGCTACCTGATGCAAGGAGCTGATTTATTAGAAAAGACCGTGATGCTCGGAAAGACTGAAGGCAGGAAGAGAAGGGGATGGCAGGACGAGACAGCTGGATGTCATCACTGACTCAATGCACATGAGTTTGAGCAAGCTCAAGGAGATGGTGAATGGCAGGGAAGTGTGGTGTGCTGCAATCCATGGGGTTGCAAAGAGTGGGACACAACTGAGCAACTGAACAACAACAAGCTAAAACAAAAAGTCAAAGGAGTTTATACAGGCACACACTGCCAAGTCTTATGGTCTCTAACACAATCAAACAGAAACTCCAGAAAGGATAATATAGTATATAACAATCCTCATATAATTTTTGGATGATGGGACTCATTTTTCAAGGAGCATATGGAGGTTGGTATTAGTGCCCTGAGAAATACACTTTGGAAAATATTGTAATTGGATATTAAGTATTGGGAAGAAAAAATTTGAAAGAGAAAAGAAGACTGTTAATATTCATTTACCTGCACCAAAATAAAATAAAATTACAAGTTCAAACTTAGGAGAGCTTAGGGGAAGAGTTTCTACTTTGCACTGAAATAGACACTGAAAGTGAAAGTCACTCAGTCATTTCCAACTCTCTGTGACTTGATGAACTATACAGTCCATGGAATTCTCCAGGCCAGAATACTGGAGTGGGTAGCCTTTCCCTTCTCCAGGGGATCTTCCCAACTCAGGGATTGAACCCAGATCTCCTGCATTGCAGGTGGATTCTTTACCAATTGAGCAACAAGGGAAGCCAAAGAATACTGGAGTGGGTAGTCTTTCCCTTCTCCAGCAGATCTTCCCAACCCAGAAACTGAACTGGGGTCTCCTAAATTGCAGGCATTACTAATATATTAAACTGTCATTGCTAATATATTGGTGTTCTGTCTTTCTTGCATTATTCTGGTGAACTACACAGATTACATCATATCATGAAAGTTTGATCATTTTTTACTCTTAAGTCTCAGCTTCCTCAAACACAAATTCCCCTACCATGGGAAATTTTAGAAACTTAATCGCTAAATAAGGGGAAAATCACTAAAAGGCTCATGAACAAAGTGATATTGGCATACTGAGGACAAAGATTTGATCCTTCCTGGGGTGGAGAGTTTTTTAAATAAAAAGATGACAAACGAGCTGTGCTTTAATTCCCATTGAAGTTGCTATGGTTTACTTAGAGACTTGATGCAAGAAAATATTTGAAAAGAACAACAAAGTGAAATGATTATGGAATGGATCTCATCAGGCTGTTTGCTAGAAAGTTTCCTGATTAATATTTTGATCCATCTCATGATACATCATGGGTCATTATGGTACAGAACATTTAGTTATACTTGTGGCCTCACTTTTTCTCTGATTTGGAAAGATCATCAGTGTAAACTTCACTGTATAGCCTATTTAAATTATCCCTGGCCTAGTTCCAAATTTTATCTGCAGTATAAAATCTTTGTGACCCCATAGACTGTAGCCTCTATCCATGGAATTCTCCAGGCAAGAATACTGAAGTGGGTAGCCATTCCCTTCTCCAGATCTTCCAACCCAGGGACTGAACCTGAGTCTTTCCTATTGCAGGCAGATTCTTTACTGTCTGAGCCACCAGGGAAGCCTGAAATATTAATACCATTCTATTAAGTTCATGGACAAATGGGGAAATCATTCTAGCATCTAGCCACATCCTTAAGACTGACATTAGATCAGAAGACTTCTGAGTCTCAGCACAATTCACCATGGGATAAAAGTAGCTTGTAGTAAATTCCAGATAGATGGCTCCAACTGTATCACAGCTTATCTGTATGAGTTCCCACCCAGCCAGTCCTGGAAAAATTGAAGTGCTTTGTATCTCAGATAGCTAGAACAATGGCTAGATATAGTACTGACTTTCAGCATTAGATGACATCTCCAGTGGTTTGAAGGACAGAACAAAGTTGAAAGATTGATACTACCTGACTTCAAGGCTTACTATGAAGCTACAGTAATCAAGACAGTGTGGTATTAGAGAAAGGAGACACAAACAGCTAAGCGGAAGAGAATACAGAGCCCAGAAATAAGACTCACATAATTAACATCAAGTGATCTTTGACAAGGAAGCCAAGGCAGTAAGTGTAATGGAGGAAAGATAGTCCTTTTAACAAATGATCAGATGGTACTAGAACTACCAGACACCTATATCCAAAAAAAAAAAAAGGAAAAAAAATGAATCTAGACACATACCTTTACACCCTTCACAAAAATTCTAAATGGACTGTAGACCTAATTGTTTAAAACTCCTAGAGGATAACACAGGAGAAAACCTAGATGGCCTTAGTATGTCAATAACATTTTTCAGATATAACATCAACGACATGGTCCATGAAGGGGTTGATATTCTGCCTTCACTAAAATTTAAAAATTTCTCCTTTTGTGAAAGATAATGTCAAGAGAAAGACAAGTCATAGACTAGAAGAAAATATTTATGAAAGATACATCTGATAAAGGACTATTATTCAAAATACACAAAGAACTCTTAAACTCAACAACAACAAAAAAAAATCCAGTTAAAAAATAGGCCAAAGACTTTAATAGACACCTCTTCAAGATGATATACTAATGGCAAATAAACATATGAAAAGATGCTACACATCATATGTCATCAGGGAAATGAAAATTAAAACAACCTTGAGATACTGCAACATACCTATTTGAACGGTCAAAATCCAGAACATTGACAACCTTCTATGCTGATGAGGCTGAAGACTGACAGGAGCTCTTACATATCACTGGTTCAGTTCAGTTCAGTTCATTCACTCAGTCGTGTCCAACTCTTTGTGACCCCATGAACCGCATCACGCTAGGCCTCCCTGTCCATCACCAACTCTTGGAGTCCACCCAAACCCATGTCCATTGAGTTGGTGATACCATCCAACCATCTCATCCTATCGTCCCCTTCTCCTCCCACCTTCAATCTCTACCAGCATCAGGGTCTTTTCAAATGAATCAGTTCTTTGCATCAGGTGGCCAAAGTATTGGAGTTTCAGCTTCAACATCCATCCTTTCAATGAACACTCAGGACTGATCTCCTTTAGGATGGACTGGTTGGATCTCCTTGCAGTCCAAGGGACTCTCAAGAGTCTTCTCCAGCACCACAGTTCAAAAGCATCAATTCTTCAGCACTCAGCTTTCTTTATAGTCCAACTCTCACATCCATACATGACCACTGGAAAAACCATAGCCTTGACTAGACAGACCTTTGTTGACAAAGTAATGTCTCTGCTTTTAAATATGTTGCCTAGGTTGGTCATAACGTTCCTTCCAAGGAGTAAGCGTCTTTTAATTTCATGGCTGCAATCACCATCTGTACTGATTTTGGAGCCCCAAAAAATAAAGTCAGCCACTGTTTCCCCATCTATTTGCCACGAAGTGATGGGACCGGATGCCATGACCTTAGTTCCCATATCACTGGTGGGAATGCACAATGACACAGTCACGCTGGAATACAGTTCAGCAGTTTCTTTCAAAACTAAACATACTCTTAACAAATGATACAGCAATCACAATCCTTGATATTCACCCAGAGCTGAAAACTCATATGTACACAAAAACCAGCACATAAGATGTTTATAGCACCTTTATTCATAATTCCCAGAACTTGGAAGCATCCAAGATGTTTTTCACTAAGTGAATGGATAAATAAACTGTGATACATCAAGACAATGGAATATCAAAAGTATTATTTACCACTGAAAAGAAATGAGCTATCAAGTCATGAAAAGACATGGAGGAAGCTTAAATACATATTACTAAGTAAAAGATACCAATCAGAAAAGGCCACAAACTGTATGATTCCAACTATATGACATTCTGGAAAAAGCAAAGCTATGTACATAGTAAAAACAACAGTGGTTGTCGAGGACTGGAGAGAGGAAAGGATGAATAGGTGAAACAGAATTTTTAGGGCTGTGAAAATATTCTGTGTGATATTATAAGGACGGATACTTGCTATTGTATGTTTGAGACAAACAGTCCCAAAGAGCAAATTATAATGTAAATTGTGGACTTTGGGTAATTACAATGTGTCAACATAAGTTCATCAACTGAAACAAATGTTCCATTCCGGTAGGAGATGCTGGTAATTTGGAAGGCTATACATATATGATGCCAAAGAGTGTGTGGGAAGTCTCTGTACCTTCCTATTTTCCTGTGAATCTGAAACTACTCTAAGAAAATAAGCTCTAAAAGCAAAAATAAAAATAGTAAGATGATGTTTTGAATAAAACAAGTCACTTGCTTAAGCTCACTGACCACAGATAAAATGTTACATATAGTATAGGAAGAAGAATCCTGATTCTAATAAGTGTCCTGATTCCTACAAATTAAGCAGCCCTTCAAGAAGAATTATATTTAAAAAAAAAAAACAATCTTTACTTAATTCAGAAATCACACTCATATTTGATCTTACCCCCTCACTATGGACATGATACCACATACGTCATGAATTACAGTGTCCTCTGAATTTTGAAGATTACTTCATGATAAGTCTGTTCCTCATAGACTTCCTCTATTCCTCATGATAAGTCTATACTAATGGCTTGAAACACTAAAACTAAGTTGATAATGCTTATCCACTGAACATTAAACCAAGACAAAAAGACAAACCTAAAGCAAAAACTTTGCAACCATATCACTGTACTTATCTGAGCCCTAACTGAGTTATCAAGTGGTTGATGAATCCTTAGAGTGGAAGACTCATTTGCCATATGATAATTGAGTTGCAGAAGTTTTCAGAAACAAAGAGAACTTTGTCTACATGCATATATAGGCTGTAAGTATCATGTTCCCTTACATCTATATATCACTGCAAGAGTATTAGGAAAGTTCAGAAAATCCCAGTAGCCATCAATTCTCAATCTGTGTTTAATTACCTGAAAAATCTAGACAAGTTTGAATCGTCCAAGCCAGTGGTATTTCCATAACCAACTGTTTCTAATAAACATACAAGATCAGAGCAGTTCTGCTTTCTTAACCCTCAGCAGTCTAAAATAGCTACAGAAAGAAAAGCAATACTAGGGAGAGCACAAAATATACCTTGTGGAGTGTTCCAATGCAGCACATTTGTTAAATACTTTTTATGATTCTTTAAATATTTTACTCATGAACACCATATAAAATTATGGTCTTTCTAACACTGAAATTTGGACTGCCTGCTTATTCTATGTCCAATTCCATCCCCTCTCCATGATTTTTACCCTTGATTCTTCCCCAAAGTATACCAAAATCTTATTTTCTGTAAGTTAAAATTGGTTTCACCACTTCTAGGATAACCATTCTTACAGTTGTTTATAGTTTTTAAATGATCCTTTATGATATCTAAATAATCACTTATCACTGCTACCACATTAAAAAATCATCTGATGATGATGACATAATTGAACAACAGTTGGGAAATCATTAACTGTAAACAGATGCTGATGAGCTCTTCAAAAATCTAGATGACATGGATTATTTGTAATCCATAACTCTATGGAGAATAAAAACACAGCGTACGAAAATTTCTTTCTAACTAACCCTAAAGGGAAATTATATGATAAAACTTCACAAATCCTGAATAAAAGAGGGAATTTTACTTCAATTATTGAATACCTTATACAGATGCAGTATTAGTATATTCAAATAGACAAACAAAAACAAATGAATAAGACATGCTTGGTTTAAGAACCTACCTTTCTCATCTAAGGTATTATCAGCATAAAAGGCATTTTTTACTTAGATTTTTTTTAATACACTGAGATTTAATTTAGACAAATCTTTTATTTTAGCCACATAATGATGGTTCCTATCTCCCCCAACTCTGTGCTGTCAATGAGGACAAAGCATTTCTACAACCCCACTGAAATTTTATTCTTTAGCATCTTTTAGACCAGTGAAGAAAGTTATATAAACAAATAATTGTAATATACTGAGAAATAATGTTATATTAGACAAACACAATAAGACCACAGATGAGAAATTGTGTTATAGTATAATTGCTTTAATCTGTTTTAATATATGATAAGTAACAACTAACACTGGCAATAGAAGAGCTAAAGTGCCATTTTAAAATACTGATCATGAATAACCTTTAGAGGAACTGCCACCTTACAATCTTTAAAAAGTTCAGGTAATATGGCTAAAGAATGCTCAAACTACCGCACAATTGCACTCATCTCACATGCTAGTAAAGTAATGCTCAAAATTCTCCAAGCCAGGCTTCAGCAATACGTGAACTGTGAAATTCCAGATGTTCAAGCTGGATTTAGAAAAGGCAGAGGAACCAGAGATCAAATTGTTAACATACGCTGGATTATCAAAAGAGCAAGAGAGTTCCAGAAAAAACAACTATTTCTGCTTCACTGACTATGCCAAAGCCTTTGACTGTGGATCACAATAAACTGTGAAAAATTCTGAAAGAGATGGGAATACCAGACCACCTGACCTGCCTCTTGAGAAACCTGTATGCAGGTCAGGAAGCAACAGTTAGAACTGGACATGGAACAACTGGTTCCAAACAGAAAGAGGAGTACGTCAAGGCTGTATATTGTTACCCTGCTTATTTAAATTACATGCAGACTACATCATGAGAAACGCTGGGGTGGAAGAAGCACAATCTGGAATCAAGATTGCAAGGAGAAATATCAATAACCTCAGATATGCAGATGACATCACCCTTAGGGCAGAAAGTGAAGAAGAACTAAAGAGCCTTTTGATGAAAGTGAAAGAGGAGAGTGAAAACACTGGCTTCAAACTCAACATTCAGAAAACTAAGATCATGGCATCCAGTCCCAGCACTTCATGGCAAATAGGTGGGGAAACAATGGAAAAAGTGGCTGACTTTATTTGGGGGGCTCCAAAATCACTGCAGATGGTGACTGCAGCCATGAAATTAAAAGACACATACTCCTTAGAAGGAAAGTTATGACCAACCTAGACAGCATATTAAAAAGTAGAGACATTAGTCAACAAAGGTCCGTCTAGTCAAGGATAAGGTTTTTCCAGTAGTCATGTATGGATGTGAGAGCTGGAATATAAAGAATGCTGTGAAGGCCATCAGTTGTGTCCAACTCTTTGTGACCTCATGACTGTAGCCCACCAGGCTTCTCCATCCATGGGATTTTCCAGGCAGGAATACTTGAATGGGTTGCCACTTCTTTCTCCAGGAGCCCTTCCTGACCCAGGGATTGAGCCCAGGTCTCCCGCATTGCAGGCAGATGCTTTACCTGTCTGAGCCACTAAAGCTGAGCGCTGAAGAATTGATGCTTTTGAACTGTGGTGTTGGAGATGACTCTTGAGAGTCCCTTGGACTGCAAGGAGATCCAACCAGTCCATCCTGAAGGAGATGAGTCCTCGGTGTTCATTGGAAGGATGGATGTTGAAGCTGAAACTCCAATACTTTGGCCACCTCATGCGAAGAGGTGACTCATTTGCAAAAACCCTGATGCTGGGAAAGATTGAGGGCAGGAGGAGAAGGGGATGACAGAGGATGAGAGGGCTGGATGGCATCACCAACTCAATGGACATGAGTTTGACTGAACTCCGGGAGTTGGTGATGGACAGGGAGGCCTGGTGTGCTGAGATTCATGGGGTCACAAAGAGTCGGACAAGACTGAGCAACTAAACTGACTAACTAACTGAACTGAGTGACTGAACTGAACTGAATATGGCTTTTTGAGACTTGGATACAGAGAGTAGAACTGTGTGACAGGGCAATAAATCAAGGATGTAGCTTCCTAAGAGTCTTAACTAAATATGTTTCTACAATTAAGTTAGCCCTTGAACTTAAATATTTTTAATACTAAAAATGTTTCTTATTATATATATATAACATATATAACTAACTACTACACATTGACACACTAGCTAGAAAACTATATCCTGGATCATCTTTTTTTAACACACGTATTTTATGTCAAAAATGAGTTAGACAAAAATTGACAGATACATCCCCTTTTTATTCTTGGATTTCAATCATTCCCAAGAGTCTTAAATTTGTATTTCTTTTGTTGCATATAAGCACAAAGTGTGAACAACCAGCCTCCCATTTCTTCCAGAGACCACACCTCATGTTAAGTCATAATCTTCCTCTTACTCTTGATGTGTAAATCCTATTTGTGAAGATCTTAATCAATTATATATAAAGTAAATTACATATGTAGTGAAGCTATAAAATTTCATGAGATTCAATCCAGAAATCACTTGTCATGAGATACTGGGCTTTCCCACATGCATAACTAGAGTACCCTGGTATGTATCAGTGTACACTCACATTAGTCCCGCGCCCTTTTCACTATTTCACTTCAGTTCAGTAGCTCAGCCATGTCCAACTCTTTGCAACTCCATGGACTGTAGCATGCTAGGCCTCCCTGTCCATCACCAACTCCTGGAGTTTACTTAAACTCATGCCCATTGAGTCCGTGATGCCATACAACCATCTCATTCTCTGTCGTCGCCTTCTCCTCCCGCCTTCAATCTTTACCAGCATCAGGGTCTTTCCAAATGAGTCAGTTCTTCACATCAGGTGGCCAAAGTATTGGAGTTTCAGCCTCAGTCATTCCAGTGAATATTCAGGACTGATTTCCTTTAGAATGGACTGGTTGGATCTCCTTGCAGTCCAAGGGACTCTCAAGAGTCTTCTCCAACACCACAGTTCAAAAGCATCAGTTCTTTGGTGCTCAGCTTTCTTTATAGTCCAATTCTCACATCCATACATGACTACTGGAAAAACCATAGTTTTGACTGGATGGACCTTTGTAGGCAAAGTAATGCCTCTGCTTTTTAATGTGCTGTCTATACTGGTCATAACTTTCCTTCCAAGGAGCAAGTGTCTTTTAATTTCACAGCTGCAGTCACCATCTGCAGTGATTTTGGAGCCCCCCAAAATAAAGTCTGCCACTTTTTCCATTGTTTCCCCATCTATTTCCCATGAAGTGATGGGACCAATGCCATGATCTTAGGTTTTTGAATGTTGAGTTTTAAGCGAACTTTTTCACTCTCTTCTTTCACTTTAATCAAGAGGCTCTTTAGTTCTTTACTTTCTGCCCTAAGGGTGGTGTCATCTGCATATCTGAGGTTATCAATATTTCTCCCAACAATCCTGATTCCAGCCTGTGCTTCATCCAGCCCAGCATTTCTCATGGTGTACTCTGCATATAAGTTAAATAAGCAGGGTAACAATATACAGCCTTGATGTACCCCTTTCCTGATCTGGAACCAGTCTGTTGTTTCATGTCCAGTTCTAACTGTTGCTTCTTGACCTGCATACAGATTTCTCAGGAGACAGTTTAGGTGGTCTGGTATTCCCGTCTCTTGAAGAATTTTCCAGTTTGTTGTGATCCACACAGTCAAAGGCTTTGGCATAGTCAATAAAGCAGAAGCAGATATTTCTCTGGATCACTCTTGCTTTTTTGATGATCCAACAGATGTTGGCAGTTGGACCTCTGGTTCCTCTGCATTTTCTAAATCCAGCTTGAACATCTGGAAGTTCATGGTTCACGTATTGCTGAGGCTTGGCTTGGAGAATTTTAAGCATTACTTTGCTAAAATGTGAGATGAGTGCAATTGTGCATTAGTTTGAGCATTATTATATTATCACTATTTTATTTCTACTAACTGAAGATTTGATTCTAAAATTTCAGACTGAAATAAAATGGTTACTATTTTCCAAAAAATTGCATGAGAATTCTTAAAGATTATGTTAGTCCCCAATAAATACATTTTACTCTATTGGCATATCATGAATTATTTTTAGTTTTTGGTTAATAATGAAAAATTATCAAAAAGTCTACCAAGAATTTATAATGCTCTGTAGTATAGAGTGATAATCTCTGAGTTTCTGCTGTACCTAATAGATGTATACAAATTACGTTCAAGGTATCGTACCCTTGTGTATATACATAATCATGAAGATCAAGGAAAATGGATTAAAGAAATATAATGATTAAATTTTATTAAGGGACAAATGGCCCCCAGATCTGCCTCTTATAGCTTAATACTGTTCTCAGTGATTCCAGCTTTACACACCTTTGACATTTTCAAGGTTGACATGAGTACTAGAGCAAACCAGCCATATATACCAAATACTTTTGGGTAATAGCACCATTTAGGGCCAATGAAAGCTTGTTGGTAGCAAAATAATGATCTTTTAAGAATTCAAACAAAGGTCATATCAAGATTTGCCTTAAAACTCCATCTCTTCTAATAAGCCTTCCTCAAGGACTTTAACTTTCTCTTTAGAACTATTGTCTTTCCCATTCTATTGTTTTCCTCTATTTCTTTGCATTGATTGCTGAGGAAGACTTTCTTCTCTCTCCTTGCTATTCTTTGAAACTCTGCAGGTGTCATTATATTATTTATTGAAGACTAAATGTCATAGTATGCCATATCCCAAACTTTAATTCTTCACTCTCAATCACCCTTATCCATTAAACCTGCTTGCACTGCATCCATTGGACCTTTCTTGTAGTTCTTATTATATATATATATCCATAGCTGACTGTCTTTTGTTCTCTCTCAGCCCATTTTTATTATCTTTCCTCCATCTCTGGTTTACCTTCACCATACTATTTACCAATCTCATAGGTCATAGGTTATGGAATTACAGACAGTAGCTGCTCCTAAATGCTCTCTTACTATAAATCTCATATCTATCTTGTTCAGTTTTTGTGAAACATAGCTTAGGTGTTGAAGAAATTAGGGCCTACATGATGAAACTGGTATTTCAGCCTAACACTGGACAATGCACTACAGGTGTTTACCTATGCTTAGGGCAGTTTTATTTTGTTTTGTTTCTTCCTAGAAATTCAGATTAGAAGTTTAGAATGTTAGTAATGACACTGATGTTTTCATTAAAACCTTCATCCAACAGTTGTTGAGACAAAGACTGATTCACAGACTTACTCGAGTTCACTGTGCTAGTCAATGACAGGTCTTGAACAGATGGGGATGGTCCCCATCTCCTTCCTTTTCTATTTCACCACACAGATTTTATACTATAATATAATAATATTATGAAATTTGATGTAAGTAGAATTTAACAGTTATGGATAGGAAATATTTATTATATAAATACTTATTTGGACAATATAAATACTTATTTGGACCCACCCTCACAAAATAGGAGATGGTAATAATAGCCAGAGGCACAAACAGGTTAATTTAGTCAAGAACACACATCTCATTAATATCTTTATGAAGCAAATAATGTCCAATTTATATACAGGCATATCTCATTTTATCGTGATTCACTTAACTGCTTTTGACAGATACTGAATTTTTATAAACTGAAAGTATCGGCAACTCTGCATCAAACAAGGCTATTTGCTCCACTTTCCCATCAGCATTTGCTCATTTTCTGCCTCTGCATCACATTGTGGTAATTCTCATAATATTTCAAACTTTCATTATTATTGTATTTGTTATGATGATCTGTGATCAGTGATCTTCGTGCTACTACTGTAAAGAGGTTGCAACTCACTGAAGGTTCAGATGACAGTTAACAGTTTTTAGCAACAAAGTATTTTTTTAATTAAGGTGTGCACATTGTCATTTTAATATACAATGCTATTTCACACTTAATAGACTACAACATAGTGCAAGCATAATTTTTATATGCACTAGGATAAACCTGTATGACTTTATTGAGATATTCACTTTATTGCAGTGGCCTGGAACCAAACCCACAATATCTTTGAGGTATGCCTGCATTTTATTGCTATTTGCCTGGGCTGCTTTCCTAAGATTTCCAAAATCAGATCAAAATTATCAGTGTCATTTTACAGAACAGTTTAAAATAAAGGCAAATATATACTGAAAGCAAAGAACAGGGAAATGGACATTTTAAGAAGTGTTGAAACAGGCCTCTCTCAAAATCTACCTAAAAATGTTGAGCTGGGAAACTACAGAAAGA
Source organism: Budorcas taxicolor (assembly GCF_023091745.1). Taxonomy (NCBI): domain Eukaryota; kingdom Metazoa; phylum Chordata; class Mammalia; order Artiodactyla; family Bovidae; genus Budorcas; species Budorcas taxicolor. Next base: position 27,389,842 of record NC_068918.1, read on the forward strand.
ATATTTATTTTTGCAACTGCAGTGAAGTCATGTGGTTTCTTCCAAGGATCTGTAAACATTCCTTGAGGGTGGTCTATCACCAAAATTCATTCCCTTAGCACTTTACATACCCTAGCAGCTTGCCACTTAATCAATATTAAAGATATTATCTGGTACACGTGAATGCTAACAATTTTGAAAACTTGAAAAAATGGAAATCATGTGCAAATAAAAATTATGGAAAGTGATACCATACTATATAGAAAACCCAAACTGATGAATAAAAAAGAAGAAAAGAGAGAGAGAGAAAGAGACAGAGAGAGATCCAGATAAAGAGAGAGGGAGAAAGAGAAGATAACTAGTTCAGAAGCATAAAACTCAGTTTATTATGATTTACCCATTTTTTATCTATAGGCAAATGCTTTATATATACATCTCTCTTGCAGAACATATAAAACAAATCCTTGACTATCTCATAGAAATGTCATGAGAACTAGATAAATAAATCTCTTAATGTGGAATAAATAAGGCTTCGAGGAAGTGTGTTATCAAAATTCCTAAACAAAACTGAAGAGGCTAGTAAAAAAAAAAAAAAAAGCAGAGATGCTTGTAGATAAATAACAAATATAGACATATAAGCCAGTTGAAAAGCAAGTTTTCTATTAAAAAATTGTTATTCCATTAAATCTAAAAACCACTATTAGAGTTCAGCAATTTACCTGTAGATGAAGGTGATTTTTATTTTGATAATAGTTTTGATATGATAAAAATGTAAACAAAGTGGTAACAGATCAGTGAACTGAGATAATCTCAATTTATAAGAGATAAAATTGCATTCTGGCAAGAGAATCTTCTAAAAAACTGAACATTACTTTAAACACTAGAACCTCAAAACCCAATTAATAACTGGTGGCATACTTTTTAATGACTTTCACTTTCATCCCATCCTTAAACAGGATGGGATGAAAACATAGATAAAAACATACACACACACGCATGCACACAGACACACATACACACACACACCCATCACCAGACCTGTGCTTTTTAAGGAGACTTAGGTACAGGTGTCTGTATGTTGTGAATCTGATGGCAGTGGTCCTACTTGTTGCCTCCTCATTACATGGTTTCCTCACCTCCATGTCTTCTCATTGACTGCAAGCCAACCTTTATCCTCCACTGCTGATGCACAAAGTTCTAATCATCCACATGCTACCACCAATCCCAGTCCCTATTACTCCTCTCATCTCTTCTCCCCCACTTTTTCTTTTTTGACTTTTATTCTTTTATGTCTCTGGTTGCTCCCTTGAATTTTCTTAAAATTTTACTGAAAAGGCTTTAGGAACCTCTTTGCATCAGCCTTTCTCTTCTGACCATTCCTAACATGTATGTACCAAGAAAGCATAAATACCTTGTTTTAGAGATACATTGAGTATTAGAACATATATCCCACTATAATTGCTTGCATTTTCATTTTGTATATGTATATCTTATATGAAAATTTTAATTACAGATAACTGTATTTATACTATTATATATAATATATAACTTTCCTTATAATACTTTGTAGTGATAATGATATATTTGCATCTAGATCTAGTATGTATATGTGTGTGTATAAATTCATGTATGTATACATACACACATACATGTCCCTAAAACAGTTCCTCACTTATTTGTGAGTTAAGTACATGCTGAGTAATCGATAATTTAAAGAATGAATAGGTGGTAGGTACTGGTCTGTTTTTTCTCATTTTAATCTAAAACCCAGCACTCACAGTGAGACAGGCATCATATTTAAAACTGACCTAACATGTGTGTTTAATTACTTCTTTCTGCTGAAGAGTTCTTTCTTTTCAAAAACACTCCCCCTCTTTCTTTTGTTGTTTTCTTTCTTAATTTGTAAAAATTATTCTGTGTACTTAAAAGTTTAGAAGTGTTTCATAGATAACTTAGGTATTATTCCAGAAAAGAAAAGCCTACAAACACATTATATAGATAAATATATAAAGGCTAAAGTCTTTGACTAAAAATATCTACTTCTGCTTTATTGACTATGGCAAAGCCTTTGATTGTGTGGACCACAACAAACTGGAAAATTCTTTAAGAAATGGGAATACCAGACCACCTGACCTGCCTCTTGAGAAATCTGTATGCAGATCAGAAAGCAACAGTTAGACAAGACATGGACCAACAGACTGGTTCCAAATTGGGAAAGAAATACATCCAGGCTGTACATTGTCACCCTGCTTATTTAACTTATATGCAGAGTACCTCACAAGAAATGCTGGGCTGGATGAAGCACAAGCTGGGATCAAGATTTCTGGGAGAAATATTAATAACCTCAGGTATGCAGATGATACCACCCTTATGGCAGAAAGCAAAGAACTAAAGAGCCTTTTGATGAAAGTGAAAGAGGAGAGAGGAAGAAGTTGGCTTGAAACTCAACATTCAGAAAACTAAGATCTTGCCATCACTTCATTGTAAATAGATGGGGAAACAGTGGAAACAGTGATAGACATTTTATTTTGGGGGGTTCCACAATCACTGCAGATGGTGACTGCAGCCATGAAATTAAAAGACACTTGCTCCTTGGAAGGAAAGTTATGACCAACCTAGACAACATATTAAAAAGCAGAAACATTACTTTGCCAACAAAGGTCCATCTAGTCAAAGCTATGGTTTTTCCTGTAGTCATGTATGGATGTGAGAGTTGGACTATAATGAAAGCTAAGCACAGAAGAATTGATGCTTTTGAACTGTGGTGTTGGAGAAGACTCTTGACAGTCCCTTGGACTGCAAGGAGATCCAACCAGTCCATTCTAAAGGAGATCAGTCCTAGGTATTCATTAGAAGGACTGATGCTAAAGCTGAAACTCCAATACTTTGGCCACCTGATGCAAAGAACTGACTCATTTGGAAAGACCCTGATGCTGAGAAAGATTGAAGGCAGGAGGAGAAGGGGATGACAGAGGATGAGATGGCTGGATGGCATCACGGACTCAGTGGACATGAGTTTGAGTAAACTCCAGGAGTTGGTGATGGACAGGGAGGCCTAGTGAGCTGCCATCCTTGGGGTCACAAAGAGTTGAACACGACTGAGTGACTGAACTGAACTACATCAAGACTGTATATTGTGACCCTGCTTGTTTAATTTATATGGAGAGTACACCATGAGAAATGCTGGCTGAATGAAGCACAAGCTGGAATCAAGATTGCCAGGAGAAATACCAATAACTTCAGATATGCAGATGACACCACCCTTGTGGCAGAAAGTGAAGAGGAACTAAAGAGCCTCTAGATGAAGGTGAAAGAAGAGAATAAAAAAACTGGCTTAAAGCTCAACATTCAGAAAACAAAGATCATAGCATCCAATTCCATCACTTCATGGCAAATAGATGGGGAAAAATGGAAACAGTGATAGACTTTATTTTCTTGAGCTCCAAAATCACTGCTGATGGTGACTGCAGCCGTGAAATTAAAAGATACTTTCTCCTTGGAAGAAAAGCCATGACAAATCTATACAGCATATTAAAAGCAGAGATATCATTTTGTTGACAAAAGTCCATATAATCAAATTTATTGTTTTTTGTGTAGTCATGTACAAATGTGAGAGTTGGACCATAAAGAAGCCTGAGCACTGAAGAACTGATGCTTTCAAATTGTAGTGCTGGAGAAGACTTTTGAGAGTCCCTTGGACAGCAAGGAGATCCAACCAGTCCATCCCAAAGGAAATCAGCCCTGAATATTCATTGGAAGGACTAATGCTGAAGCTCCAATACTTTGGCCACCTGATGTGAAGAACCAATTCATTGGAAAAGACTCTGGTGCTGGGAAAAATTGAGGGCAGGAAGAGAAGAGGGCAACAGAGGATGACATTGTTGGATGGCATTATCAACTCAATGGACATGAGTTTGAGCAAACGCCAGGAGATAGAGAACAGGGAAGCCTGGTGTGCTACAGTCCATGGGGCAATGAAAAGTTGGACCTGAGTGAGCAACTGAACAACAACAAAAAAAAAAAAAGTTCAATAAACCTTTTTGTCGTATGACTACATGGGATGTCTTTAAGGATAAGCAGTCATGTGAAGTAATTGTGGTAAAGGGCTTCCAGTTATTCTAACAATTGTTATTCCAACAACAATGACCCTCCTCCATTTTTGAAAGAATAAATAATCATTAAGAAATCAAGTATTCACTGGAAGGAGATTACTAATCATAAATTAAATTGATTTTAGGCATTTAGCTTCCCCAAGCTTAGATCTTTTTTTTTTTTTTTTCTTTTCCTTCTCTGTTGTCTTATTGATAGAGTTGAGACTGATAGCTGGTCAAGGAAACCCCAACAGGTCAACACTTTGTAAAGAGAATTAACGGTCATGCTGATATAATAATCTCACTAAGTGCTTTAGTTCAACAATGAGAACCTAACTTAGGCAACCCCAGGCCAGTGTTTCCAGGTGCACAACTCAATCATCCCCAAATGATGACAGAACCACCCAATAATGTCATGAGAAAGGTCAGTCTACACACTCTTATCCCCAAGTACTATGTAGCTTTCAGATTTATACCCAACTTTGATATAGGCACTTGAACCAGACCTTCTGGATTGATGCTCTTGAGGAAGGAGAGAAAATGATCTGTTTCTTGAGAAGCAAGCCACTGTTGGTTTCCAGAAATTAGAAGACTTTAGTGACTGAACAACAACACAGTCAGAAAAAGTGAAAGCATTAGTTGTTCAGTCGTGCCCGACTCTCTGCTGGACTACCCATGGACAGTAGCCCACCAGACTCCTCTGTCCATGGAATTCTCCAGGCAAGGATACTGGAGTAGGTAGCTGTTCCCTTCACCAAGGGACTTTTCCAATCTAGGGTTTGAACTCATGTCTCCTATACTGCAGGCAGATTTTTATCATCTGAGCCATCAGGAAAGCCCTTATAATCAGAGTACTTTATTTAATGATTATAAAATAATTATTAACATTATCAAAGATAATAAACAATATTTTCTGTAATTGACATTGCGTGCATTTTTGTGACAAAGTCTCAGATCTGCTTTCCTACCTTTGTAATCTGCCCAGGAGATTTGGTAGCCAAAACAATTATACTATCTATTTTTTAAATGGTGCTTTCACCTCAGGTTACAAAAGCTCTTGTGCTATAACTTGTGATAAATATCAATATCTATTAAATTAAGTAAAATATAAATCTACCTAAAGTGCCAAGAAGTATTTGAAGTGCCTCTCTGACTCAAAAAGAACACTTTCATAACTTGAAAAGAAGGTATCATCATTGTATCACATTTCCGGAAAACAAAAGATGCTAGCTTTTGCATTTAAAATACTGTATTTGTTGGTGGTTTATGGGGTGTGTAGGAAAACCAGGAGTTACTGCTGAAAGACAAATTCCATGAAGCTATAACAGAATGTTTAAATAAGTTATTTTTGAATGAGATCTTTTATGTCCCATGCAATTCAGTGCCTCAGGCTGTGAGCTCCTATAACTTGGGTTGAAGGAAGTCTAGTTTCTGTTGAAACAAAAGTATAAGATGAATTCTGTCAAGAGAAACCCTAGTTTAATATGCTGTGCCCTGGCTTACTCATAGAAGTTTCTTTGTAAAATACCCTGAGGGTGCAGGCAAGGAGCAGATTCTAGTATTTCTGGTCAATTTCAAACAAACAAATGAAAATGACATAAAATGGCAGTAATATAGTCTTACGAGCATAGGGAAGCTTGATCCTTCTGTCAGCCTCTTTAACTTTTTCCAACTGTGTTTAGTTTTCTTCCTTTATTATTTATTGATTTAGAAGCAAAGCTTTTCTTTGCACTTATCTGCTGGCTGTACAAAAATTAAATCCCCAAGAGAACAGCATACATCTGGTATGTCCCAATTTCTAAATAATTTCTTTTTTATGTATATGCTTCTAAATTTCACCCCCTCAGTGAGACCCTCATGAACAAACAACACTCATTTCCTATCCCCTTTTCCTGCTTTATCCATCTCTAAAGACTTTATAATGGTCTAATGTACTGTAAACTTTACCAATTTGCTTTTTGGATTGCCTGTCTCTCCTTCACCCTAGATCATAAACTCCATGAGAGAAGGACTTTGGGTCTGTTTCGATCACTGCTAAAACCCCACAGGCTTAAACATTGACTGGCACATTGGTTTAGGGTTTTAAGAACTGGAATTCATAGGATAAATAAGAGAGGTGGAAAGGTAGGTTGAATATACAACAGGGATTATGTGTGATCTTTATAGCATGTTTCTTTACTGACTCTGGATGGATAATTGACCCAGTGGGATTTTTTGAAATATTCAGTGTTTATTTCTCTAATACCGTTCTCTCTACCTCTTTTCTAAGCTCCTATTTTGTCTCTCTCCAGGCACCAAATATTCCTTCCTGCCTTACTTCCCCATACAGCACTCATATAGATAGTCCTTGTACTTCTACTTCAGAAAGGTGAGTAAAAAATGTCCTCCTTCCTTTAAAATATAAAATGTCCCATGACTCCAGTTACTTCAATTATGATTCCTCCCCACATCTTTCCGCAAACTTCCTCTTCTTTGAGATTACAGTAGATAATTTTTGGAGCCATATGTTTAAACAAACTCATTTTTAACCTCTTCGACTCCCTAGGTTCTGTCTGCCGATTTTGATTTTTCTTGTTAAATCAAACTAATCTTGAATTTTTGAAGTATCGGAAGTGTAACAAAGTCAAACAAAATACTTTGGACAGGTTTAAAGATCCATCCTTGGGAGCAGGACCTAGGATGATCCCAGTTTATCTGGGATTTTACCAGTTTTATCACTGGAAGCTCCACATCCAGGGAAAACTCTCAAGTCTCAGACAAACTGAGATACCTGGTCATCACAACCAGACCTCAAAATATGGGCAAGGTTTCCTTGCCTAGAAACATGCCTCTGGGCTTAGGTTTCTTAACTCATCCTAGTTTGTCTCCTTCTACTTCTACTCTTCTAGAACTAACAGAGTTTTGCACACCAACCATCAGGGCAGTGCAAAACTGCCTCTGAGGGTGGGAATGGAAAGTGAGAACTGGAAGGGATCAGATGTCCGTATAGCTACTCAGTTTTTATTTGCCATCATGGATGCTCATTCAGGATAACCCAAGTAAATCATCAATGCAACCCAAACCATAAGACAATCAAATGTAGAATTAAATGTTGTCTTATAATCAATAAACAAATATATTTAAAATACATTCTAATCCATAAGAAATAATGTGACTTCCATGCAAAGAACAATTTGACACAGATTGTTGGAAGACTACAGCAAAGTTGATTGTTGTTTTGGTTTGTATCACTGATGGTGAATATTCTCTATTCATGAAGAAGTTTCTAGAAGTTTTTTAAGAGAGCAGTATCAGTTATACTATGTCAGGGTAGACATATAATCAGTCACAGTAGATTCATTCTAACATTGAACTTAGCTCCAAGTGCCTCTGACTATTATTCTACATCCAAGCTTTATATTATGGAAAAGGCCCTAATTTAGAACTTAGACTGATCCAGCCCTAGCTTCACCGTGTCTCAGATGTGAGAACTTGGGCAATAAGAGAACATTCCTAAGGTGGTCAATAAACAGGGAACAACAAGGTCTAACCTGCACATTCACATGGCTATTGTTGGATCAATAAGATAAGGTCCTTAGAAGGTTTTTTCATACATATAACATATTTTTACTATTTGGTAACATCAGTTCCTTCAGTTCAGTTCAGTCACTCAGTCGTGTCCGACTCTTTGCGACACCATGAATTGCAGCATGCCAGGCCTCCCTGTCCATCACCAACTCCCGGAGTTCACTCAGACTCACGTCCATCGAGTCAGTGATGCCATCCAGCCATCTCATCCTCTGTCGTCCCCTTCTCCTCCTGTCCCCAATGCCTCCCAGCATCAGAGTCTTTTCCAATGAGTCAACTCTTCACATGAGGTGGCCAAAGTACTCGAGTTTCAGCTTCAGCATCATTCCTTCCAAAGAAATCCCAGGGCTGATCTCCTTCAGAATGTACCGCTGCTGCTAAGTCGCTTCAGTCATGTCCAACTCTGTGCAACCCCATAGACGGCAGCCCACCAGGCTCCCCTGTCCCTGGGATTCTCCAGGCAAGAACACTGGAGTGGGTTGCCATTTCATTCTCCAATACATGAAAGTGAAAAGTGAAAGGGAAGTCACTCAGTCGTGTCCGACTCTTAGCGACCCCATGGACTGCAGCCCACCAGGCTCCTCCGTCCATGGGATTTTCCAGCCAATAGTGCTGGAGTGGGGTGCCATTGCCTTCTCTGTCAGAATGGACTACATCAAATTAAATAATGAAACATGCATCTGTTAATGAAAAAAACTGAATTATAGCAGTCAAATAGATGGTAGAGAAGCAGGGGCATTTAACTGGTAGCAGTGTGCGTGCCTGCATGTGTGCTAAGTCCCTTCAGTCATATCCGACACTTTGTGACCCTATGTACTATAGCCCACCAGGCTCCTCTGTCCATGGGATTCTCCAGGCAAGAACACTGGAGTAGGTTGCCATGCCCTCCTCCAGGGGGCCTTCCCGACCTAGGGATTGAACCCGTGTTGAATAGATCTCCTGCACTGGCAGGTGGGTTCTTTACCACTAGCACCACCTGTGAAGCCCAGCAGTGTACATAGTTAACTAATCATAAACTATATCATCAAACACACAAAAAGCAAGCAGTCAACAGTGGTTGGAGTACTGTAATGTGGGCATGTGGAACCCTGTAAAGCAGAGAACTGCTAAATGGTTTGTGAGATCACAGAGCAGTGCGTCTTTATTTATTTTTGTTCTTACCTTCTTCTAGGAGAATTTAAGTTATTTCACAAAACTGAAAGTGGACGAATAGGCACTAAACTGGGTTTTTAAAAATGTAATCCTTAGCTCTTTTCCTTGAACCATAGAAGAAAATATGCTGTTCTGGGAGTTAGGAGGTCAGAGATCTGCAAATAGCAGTCTGCTTTTTCTTGGAAAAATTACCTGACCTGTGTGCAGAAGTTTCCTCATTTGTAAAACAAGATTATATTAGTGTTGGTTTGTATTTTTCAAACTATTAGATGAAATAGAATAAATTAGACAAAAATAGTTCAAAGAGCAGAGTATATAATAAAGATAATTATTGTTTCTTGAAACATATTTCAGTTGTGAAAGTGTGTGTTCACACATCCACACTGGGTCACAAAGCAAAGTGTATTTCTTACAATGTTTCATGGTCAAAACCACTTTCTTTTTATTTTTTAGGTGTCTTGTAAGATTCTTTATAACCTGTATCCTCTACTGATTCTATCTTCCTTGGTTTTAAGATGAAAAGAAATAACCTAATCTTCAAGTATTTCCTGCTCTTTCCTTTTTCCTCCCTAATCTCCATCCTTGTCTCCATCACTGCTTGTAAATACTTCAAAACCCTATGTGAAGGATCACCTTTTTATCATCACAAATTAATTGTAGTAATATTTTACACTTGAATGCAGATCCAATTGAATATATTGTCCTCTAAGTGTAATATTTAAAGAGTTAACAAACTTTATATCATCATCACTGTGTGTAGAAAAAAGCCAGTGGCAGCTCTAGAGTACCTACATTTGATATTTCAAAATGTCCCTTTCAGTGAGATGCTTCCTAGAAGGCAGAAATAGACTCTGGGAAACAAAAGCAATCTAAAGAGCAAAATGATCACCACAAGCAGTGATCAGCAAAACAGAATCTTCTCTCCCTCACGTACACATATGTTCAGACTGAGATAAGCATGCACATAGTTCAGTTATAGCAAAACTTTGAGAGACAAGTGGCAGGGAGCGCTGAAGCTGAAAGCAACGTGACAACACAGTGGCACACAATGGTGAGAAACAACTCAACCCTGTAATTAATTTCTATCATTACAGTCCCATCAATATCACTTAGGGGGATGACTCTGACAGGATGGGAATATTACCTGGAAACAGATTTCCTACTTCAAAGGTTATAGGACTGTTTGCGCAATCACTTTAGAATAAATTATAAAAAGGTGAAAAATATGGAAGGCATTATGTATAACCTCAGAATACCTTAGCAGAGCATAAGTATATGTGCTTGACATTGGCTGTGGTAGATATTAAGCTTGACATATTTTTCCCCTCTAAAAAGAAAGGCAGATGTTCAGTTCCCAAAACGGGATTGAGAAAACAATGTATATTTAGGATCAATTTATTTAAGATCCTAGTGCTTTTTATTTGCTGTCTATAATGGTGAGTACTAATGAAGTATACAAAATTGCCTCAAAGTGGAGCCATTATTATAGAAAATAGAAAAGAAGGAGAAATGGTATTAGATATAACCAATTATCTTTAGGAGATAATTAATTAAATAGACACAGAAAAGACAATGTAGAAAAAAATTCCCTTTGCAGCTATACCAGTATGGCTAAAGAAAACAAAATTGTAGAATAGTGGTTGTCATGAAGAAAGTTATATGAAAAGCTGTAAAATTTTCCCTTAGACTCAAAATAGTTTCTTTCATCCTAACCAAAGTCTGGCAAGTGATTTATTTGGAAGACTGTTCTGAACTCCCCCAGTTAAGAAATACCATACATTAGAATCCTCTCTGTCCAAGATATATTATTGCATAAGGTTTACTGTATCTTTAAAGCATACACACATCACTTAAAATGACTTCTAATCCACAAACTAGATATCCATTTCACTCCCTTCCTTTGAAAATCTGAGTAAATTCCAAGTAATGAAATAAGGATAACTGAACACTATTTTGTAAGATATGATAGGCTCTGGAATTAAAATTACAAACAATTTGAACTTAAAGTGAAGTGAAGTCGCTCAGCTGTGTCCAACTCTTTGTGACCCCATGGACTGTAGCCCACCAGGCTCCTCCATCCATGGGATTCTCCAGGCAGAAATACTGGAGTGGGTTGCCATTTCCTTCTCCAGGGGATCTTCCCGAACCAGGGATCAAACCCAGGTCTCCCACATTGGAGGCAAACACTTTAACCTCTGCAATACAGTCTCTTTAAATTTGAACTTAGATATATGAAATAAATCAAACTTTTGAAATCCTTTCTTCAGATTAAATCAGTGTAAGCAACAAAATGACCCTTTGTTGTATATTTCTGACTTCTAAATTAAATTTTCACCGTGACAAAATATAACTTAAATATTCTTCAGGCATATGTATGAATAACATGGTGACATTTTCTTCAGCATTTAAAGGAAAAAAAAAAAAAAGAAACTGTGTAAAAGGTGATAAGATGAGTTGTTTCTGGAAAAGAAACTCATATTTCTTCTTTGCCTCAGGGACACCATCTTCTTTTTTCTAACTCAATTTTTACATAAGTTTAAATTTTCTCATTGAAAGACTCAAAATCAGTTGAGGGTAAAGTGATGGAATTTAAATATCATACTCTCTGCAGGCAGGTAAAGTTCAGAGCTCAGATTCTATGGTATATGTACCAGATATGGCAACACCATTTCTTTGTTAAGTCAACAAATATTTTTGAGTGTCTAGATTATACCAGATATAACAGACAACATGGTAGGCACTAGGAAGATAGTAACAAATATGACATCTATGATCCTGGATGGAGGGGTGAGAAAAAACAAAAGATAAACATACTTTAGTAATTAGAAAGGATGAATGCAATGAAAGAGACAAATAGGATTTTGTAAAAGAAGATAACAGGCAAGGACCAGATCTACATGGAAAAGTCAAGGACTTCTCTCAAGGTGATATTCAGGCTAACATATCAAGATGAAGCAGCCAAGGGAAGACTGGGAATAGAGATTTCTCAGAGTAGAAAAGTAGCTTATCCATAGTCATGAATCTGGAGAGAGCTTGCAATGTTGTAAGAACAGATAAAAGGCTAAGGGGACAGACACAAAGGTGAACTTCCACAAATGGTGCACAAAAGAAAGAAAGCATGAGGTAATTTGAGAAATTAAGTCGTGGCCTGTTTATTCAGTATTTCTTGATAAGCTATAGTCATGAGTTAATGGAATAGAAGCCATTGAAAAATATTAGTCAGAAACATTGTAGCTGATAATTTTTCATATATTATCTATCTACTTCAGAAACAATTTTTTCAAACTAACACACATAACTGATGTACACATAATCGAGGGACAAAAAATAGTTGAAATATTACAATAAAATATGGGCGTAAATAATTAAGAAAACATAAATATCATACTGGACATAGAAAAGGCATATAATGTTATTTAAACAGAGTGATTGAAACATATCATAAGATTAGGTTTGCTTTCCACCCTTCTAGGTGATAAAATTTATTACAAATGTGTCAATAATGAAGCAGAGAGCTGAAAATATAGGTCTTACACTAAATAGCTCTTAAAACTATGACTTAGAAATGGTGTTCAGTTCAGTTCAGTTGCTCATTCGTGTCCAACTCTTTGCAACCCCATAAATCGCAGCATGCCAGGCCTCCCTGTCCATCACCAACTCCTGGAGTTCCCTCAAACTGATGTCCATCAAGTCAGTGATACCATCCAACCATCTCATCCTCTGTCGTCCCCTTCTCCTCCTGCCCTTAGTCCCTCCCAACATCAGAGTCTTTTCCAATGAGTCAACTCTTCACACAAGGTGGCCAAAGTACTGGAGTTTCAGCTTTAGCATCACTCCTTCCAAAGAAATCCCAGGACCAATCTCCTTTAGAATGGACTGGTTGGATCTCCTTGCAGTCCAAGGGACTCTCAAGAGTCTTCTCCAACACCACAGTTCAAAAGCATCAATTCTTCGGCACTCAGCTTTCTTCACAGACCAACTCTCACATCCATACATGACCACAGGAAAAATCATAGCCTTGACTAGACGGACCTTTGTTGGAAAAGTAACATCTCTGTTTTTCAATATGCTATGCAGGTTGGTCATAACTTTCCTTCCAAGGAGTAAGCGTCTTTTAATTTCATGGCTGCAGTCACCATCTGCAGTGATTTTAGAGCCCCCAAAAATGAAGTCTGACACTGTTTCCACTGTTTCCCCATCTATTTCCCATAAAGTGATGGGACCGGATGCCATGATCTTCGTTTTCTGAACGTTAGACTTGCAGCCAACTTTTTCACTCTCCTCTTTCACTTTCATCAAGAGGCTTTTTAGTTACTCTTCACTCTCTGCCATAAGGTGGTGTCATCTGCATATCTGAGGTTATTGATATTTCTCCCAGTCTGAAGGATGTGGTAAATTAAGCTTTCTTTTCCACCATTACTTGGAATGTAAACTGGTCCATCTATCTTGGAAAAGAGTTTAATACTTGGTATCAAATCCAGAAAATATTCAAATCTTTTTACCCTGTAATTTCACATCTAGAAAGGTATCTGGATAAACTAATAATGAATGTATTAAAACTCTGAGTGCAATGATGTTCATTTCACTGCTTATCTTAATAACAAAACTTAGAAATAAGACAATAGAAACGTCAAATAGCATAGGAATGGTGAGGAGGCTGGGTCATGTTGGTGCTGCACAGTAATATGCAACTTCTAAAATATTTTAGAAGAATTGTTAGTGATATTAAAAAATATCAGTGATATATTATGCTGCATAAAACCAGGATAATAACTATACTCAGAGAAATAAGAAAAATATATCTTTAAGAAAATACACCAAAATGCTTGCAATTTTATATAAATGATTGTTTATAAGTAAATGTATTGTGTTATTTATTCTGTACACTTTCCTATATTCCTTATTTTGTATAAATATTACCTTTAATGCCAACAATCATAGTCTATTTGACAACATATATGAATATATATGACCACATACAAATACTTTTATTAATAATATTATTTAAATATAAGTTCTCTATGGGTTTTGAATAAAATACATGTATAAGCTCTCTCTAAAAACAATCATCAAAATATTTTAAAGTTGCCATATCTTTCTGATTCATCTTGTTATAATACAAATATTTTATAAGATTCAAACTCCAAGTGGCCCATTATTACAAGTATTTCTATTATTATTTGACAGGTTTTTTTTTAGCAAATTAAAGAAAGAATTCAGTGAATATTTTTTAAAACAGTCTGACAAAATGCTCTAGTAACATTTTTAAACATTACTATGGAAACGAACATTGACTTTTTTCCAGTTTCATGTACAACACAATAACACTGCATGAAGACCAGAAAATAAACAGGATAAGAAAAAAGAAAAATCTGCCTTCATATAGTATTCAAACTGAGAATACGAAAAGGAAACGATGACCTTAAACAATGAAAATAAATTGGATTTCTGAAAGCCTTTAGTTTTAATAATCTACAATGTTATTAGCATTAGGGAAAATTAAAATGTACAAACTTTATTTTGTCAGTGCAACATTATTTTAATTGGTTTTCTTTATTTTGAGATAATGGACACTGAAGTCACAAATCAGGATTTTGTGAAGACTGGAAGCTTGACCTGAAGCAGAGTTTTACTCAGTGAATTACTTGCATCATCTTAAGTTATTTGATGCCTCTAAGAATCAGTTTTAATTTATTAACAAGGACAATACTATACAAACTACTTATTATACATTCTGATCCCCAAATGCATTTATTATGTTTTTTCTATTGCTCCTAAACTTTCTGAATGAGATTAATATTCTAATAGAAATTTATTTGTCTTTATAATTCTGGGTAATAATAACCTAACAATGTCTTTTTTTCCAAAGAAAGTGACTGCATGAGTGCATGCTCAGTGAATACATTAGCTTCACTGTATTCAATCAACTCTTCGCAACCTCAGAACTTATGGTCCACCAGGGTCCTCTGTCCATGGAATTTTCCAGACAAGAATACTGGGGTGGGTTGCCATTTCTGCTCCAGGGGATCTCTTCAACTCAGGGGTCAGACTTACATCTCCTGCACTGTAAGCAGATTCTTAGCCACTGTGCCATCTGGGAAGCCCAAGGAAAGTGATTATATATTAAAACAAAAATTATAAGTTTTATTTTAAAATATTTGTACATTATATATACACAATACATCAAGGTTGTGTATGTATAGTAATATTGTATATATTTAATAACATTCCATTATGTGTGTATATGTATGTATGAATATTATTCATTCATTAGAAAGAAGAAATCTGCCATTTCCAATAACATGAATGGACTTTGAGGGCATTATGCTAAGTGAAATAAGTCAAACAGAGAAAGACAAATACTGTATGACATTACATATATGTGAAATCCTTAAAAAGTCAAACTTGTAAAAGTAGAGTAGAATGGTGGTTACCAGTGCCTGGGGACTAGGAGAATTAGAGAGATGTTGGTCAGGAGGAACAAATTTCCAGTTAAAAGATAAGTTCTGGGGACTTAATGCACATGCATTATGACAATAATTAACAGTATTGTATTACATATTTGAAAATAGTTGAAAGACTAGATCTTAAATGTTTTCATCACAAAAAAGAAATGGTAATTATGTGTGGTAATCATATTGCAATATGTAAATGTATCAAGTGAACAATATACCTTAAACTTACACAATGTTATATTTCAACTGTATCTCAATAAACCTGGAGATAATAAAGTAAAATAGTTAGCCAGAGGGAGAGCAAAGGTTCAGGATGAGTGATAAAAATAAAAGTTAGTCTTTTTTCAAAAAATATATAAGCAGATAAATAAAATTAAAAATAAATTTAAAATGTAGAGGATAAAAGAAGGACTGAGACAGGCTTATTGAAATCATGCAGTTCAAAAGTAATGTAGACCAATGCTCTGCTAAAATAGGAGATTATTCTGAAATATTCTCAAAAATGTTTCCCCAATCTCAATGAGGAGATAGAAAATTGTGGACTTACAGGTGGCATGTGATGTCTCTCAAGTTACAGGTTCAACTCACAGATTACTCCCTTTTCAGACTTTTCAATGCCGTGCTAATGGCCTTACAAAAAGCCCTCTCCAAAATGTGAACAAGACCTATTAATGCAGTTGCAACAGTGTCAAGCCAAAGCATAATGGAACCAGAAGAAGAAAAACAAGGAAGAATACTGATTATGTTATTTAAAATTTTGATATTTTCTTCATCATTAGTGTTTTATATTACTTTTTTAAATACTGCATTGATATATCTACCTTGATTATTGATTGGTTGGCATCCCCTTAAATTTTGCATGTAAAGTGAGTACCTTACTCACCTCACCTAGTCCCAGCTCTCAGTTATAATTTCTTCTTTGTTTCTGGTTAGTATTATTTGGCAAATGAATCCCTAACATGCTTTAGTTTGTTGTTTCTTTTCAAAAAGAGAACAACCATGCCTGTAGAAGCAGAATCAATTTCAAAAGATGTATATAACTGAAAGAAATTCCTATCATATGCTTACAAGGCAAGGATTATATTACCAGGTTTTGTGCTTCAGCACAAAAACTGTACAACCTGCCATACTTTGTTCCCATCTCAAGTTGGGCAGAATTCCACCAATCATCAATACCTGGTAAAATAATTCTTGCCTTGTATGGGCACAAACAAAACCTGTACGCATCAGGACCTAGGAAAAAGGAGCAGTCACCCGACAAGAGACTGAGCCAGACTTGCCTGTGAGTGTTCAGGAGTCTCTGGTGGAGGTATGTGTCAAGAGTAACCTGCTGGGTAGTAAGTGTACAGACTGCAGCAGTCCTGAGAGGCACATCATGTTGGCAAATGTAACAGGGAGGGAACACAGCCCCACCTATCATCAGAAAATTGGTTTAAAGATTTACTGAGCATGGCCTTGCCCACCAGAGCAAGACCCATCTCCCCACTGATTGGAGCCAGTCCCTCCAATCAGGAAGCTTCCACAAGCCTCTTATCCCCAGCCATCAGACAGAATGAAAACCACAATCACAGAAAACTAACCAAATTGATCACATGGATCACAGCCTTGTCTAACAATAAAACTATGGGCCATGCCATGCCACCCAAAACAGACGGGTGATGGTGGACAATTCTAACAAACTGTGGCCCACTGGAGATAGAAATGGCAAACCACTTCAGTATTCTTGCCTTCCGAACCCCATGAAGAGTATGAAAAGGCACAAAGATATGACACTGAAAGATGAACTCCCCTGGCCAGGGAATGTTCAGTATGCTATTGGAGATGAGCAGAGAAATAGCTCTGGATGGAATGAAAAGGCAGAGCAAATGCAGAAACAACACCCAGCAGTAGATGTGTCTGGTGGTGAAAGTAAATTCTGATGCTGTAAGCAGCAATATTGCATAGGAACCTGGAATATTAGGTCCATGAATCAAGGTAAATTGTAAGTGGTCAAACAGGAGATGGTAAGAGCAAACATCAATATTTTAGGAATCAGTGAACTTAATGGACAGGAATGGTCAAATTTAATTCAGATGACCATTATATCTACTACAGTAGGCAAGAATCTCTTAGAAGAAATGGAGTAGCCCTCATAGTCAACAAAGAGTCCAAAATGCACTACTTAGGTACAGTCTCAAAAACATCAGAATGATCTTGGTTTGTTTCCAAGGCAAGCCACTGAATTTGACAGTAATCCAAATCTATGCTCCAACCACTAATGCTGATATAGCAGAGGTTGAATGGTTCTACGAAGACCTACAAGACCTTCAGGAACTAACACTAAAAAAGATGTCCTTTTCATCTAAAGGACTGGAATGCAAAAGTAGGAAATCAAGAGATGCCTGAAGTAAAGGTAAGTTTGGTCTTGGAGTACAAAATGAAGAAGGGCAAAGGCTAACAGAGTTTTGCCAAGTGAACGCGCTGGTCATAGCAAACAACATCCCCATCCAACAACAACAAGACACAACTCTACACATGTCCATTTCCAGTACAACACCGAAATCAGACTGATTATATACTTTGCAGCCAAAGATGGAGAGGCTCTATACCGTCATCAAAAACAAGACCAGGAGCTGACTATGGCTCAGATCATGAACTCCTTATTGCAAAATTCAGACTTAAATTGAAGAAAGTAGGGAAAACCACTAGGCCATTCAGGTATGACCTAATTCAAACCCCTTATGATTATACAGTGGAAGTGACAAATAGATTCAAGCGATTGGATCTGATAGACAGAGTGCCTAAAGAACTATAGAGATTTATAACATTGTTCAGGAGGCAGTGATAAAAACCATTCCAAAGGAAAAAAAAAATGCAAAAAGGCAAAATGGTTGTCTGAGGAGGCCTTACAAATAGCTGAGAAAAGAGAAGTGAAAGGCAAAGGAAAAAAGGAAAGATATACCCATTTGATGCAGAGTTCCAAAGAATGCCAAGGAGAAGTAAGATAGCCTTCCTCAGTGATCAATGCAAAGAAATAGAGGAAAACATTAGAATGGGAAAGACTACAGTTCTCAAGAATATTAGAGATACCAAGGGAACATTTCATGCAAAGGGCAGAAACAGTATGGACCTAACAGAAGCAGCAGCAGCAGAAAAGGTAGTAAGAACACAAAGAAAAATTATACAAAAAAGATTTTAATGACCTGGATAACAACGATGGCATGATCACTCATCTAGAGCCAGACAGCCTGGAATACAAAGTCAAGTGGGCCTTAGAAAGCATCACTACAAACAAAGCTAGTGGAGGTGATGGAACTCCAGCTGAGCTATTTCTCTCTCTCTTTTTTTTTTTTTTACTTTATTTTACTTTACAATACTGTATTGGTTTTGCCATACATTGACATGAATCCACCACAGGTGTATCAAATCCTAAAAGATGATGCTGTGAAAGTGTTGCACTCAGTATGCAGCAAAACGAGAAAAGTCAGCAGTGGCCACAGGACTGGAAAAGGTCAGTTGTCATTCCAACCCCAAAGAAGGGCAATGCCAAAGAATGCTCAAACTACTGCACAGTTGTTCTCATCTCACACACTAGCAAGGTCATGCTCAAAATCATTCAAGCTAGGCTTCAACAATATGTGAGCCACGAACTTCAAGATATACAAGCTGGATTTAGAAAAAGCAGAGGAACCAGAGGTCAAATTGACAACATCTGTTGCATCATAGAAAAAGCAAAAGAGTTCCAGAAAAACATTTACTTCTGCTTCATTGACTATGCTAAAGACTTTGACTGTGGATCACAACAAACTGTGGAAAATTCTTCAAGAGATGGGAATACCAGACCACCTTATCTGCCTCCTGAGAAATGTGTATGCAAGTCAAGAAACAACAGTTAGAACCAGGCATGGAACAATAGACTGGTTCAAAACTGGGAAAAGAGTATGACAAGGCTGTATATTGTCACCTTGCTTATTTAACTTATATGCAGAGTACATCACGCGAAATGCCAGGCTGGATGAAGGACAGGCTGGAATCAAGATTGCTGGGAGAAATATCAACAACCCCAGACAAGCACATGATACCACCCCAATAGTAGAAAATGAGGAGGAACTAAAGAGCCTCTTGATGAAGATGAAAGAGGAGAGTGAAAAACTTGGCTTAAAACTCAACATTCAGAAAACAAAAATCATGGCATCTGGTCCCATAATTTCATGGCAAATTGATGGAGAAACAATGGAAACAGTGACAGACTCTATCCTCTTGGGCTCCATAATCACCACGAACAGCGAATGTACCCATTCGATTAAAAGACACTTGCTCCTTGGAGAAAAGCCATGACAAACCTAGACAGCGTATTAAAAAGCACAGATATCATTCTGGCAATAAAGGTCCATCTAATGGTAGCTATGGTTTTTCCAGTAATTATGTATGGATGTGAGAGCTGGACCATAAAGAAAGCTGAACATTGAAGAACTGATGCTTTTGAACTGTGGTTTGGAGAAGACTCTTGAGAGTCCCTTGGACAGCACAGAGATAAAACCAGTCAATCTTAAAGGAAATCAACCTGAATATTCATTGGAAGGAGTGATGCTGAAGCTCCAATACTTTGGCCACCTAATATGAAGTGCTGACTCATTAGAAAAGACCCTGATCCTGGGAAAGATTGAAGGTGGGAGGAGAAGGTGATGACAGAGTACGAGATAGTTGGATGGCATTACTGACTCAATGAACATGAGTTCGAGCAAGCGCCAGGAGATGGTGAAGGACACAGAAGTCTGGTGTGCTGCAGTCCATGGGGTTGTGAAGAGTCAGACACAACTGAGCGACTGAACAACAACAACAAATCCTTGATTAACACAAGCCTCAACTTCACCTTCTTTGGGGAAACGAATCAGGAAGAAGCCAACATTTCTTACTATGAGCCTATGTTATATCACAGAATGGTTTTGTTACTATGATTATGCAGTGTGACCCAAGGCAACAGATGTGACCTTCCTAGGGCAGAGGGCTGTGGTAATGGCAATTGCCTATGTTTATTGGGATACTGTAACATTTTCTTGATGCAAATTTACTTGATATTTCCTCCAGAAGTCATTTCCTCTCTAGCTTAGAGTCAACTATTACTGATCCCTTGACCCAGTCTTCTTTATATTACCTATTTTCAAATCAGGTTTATTCTTGGGTTGAAAAAATTTTAGTGCAAAGAGTCAGAGAGTACATATTCTAGGTTTTGAAGGTCATATAGGTTCAATCACAACTACTTGGCCCTGACATGCAAGCCGAAGAGCAGCCTAGCCAAGACAAAAGAAGGATGCACCTGTGTTTTGATAACTTTGTCTACAGAAATAAGCAGCAGACCACATTTGGCTCATGAATTACTGTTTGCCAATTACTGATACTCAATCTTGTGCTTACTAAGTAGCTTCTGGAACTCCAAAGAATCATGGTTTCATTCCACTGAAGTTATTTTAACCCTCATCTCAATATAACTGACCTCAAATTGGTGTGCTTAGCTTTTTTAACATGTGTGCCTGCTACAGCTTCTAAGTTCCTAGGGAGTGGAGAAAAAAGGTAAACTAGGACATAAACCATAAAGCCCATTACTGTAGCTTTTCTTGTACTAAGGTTATCTTGTTTTCTGTATTACACTATGTCTTAAGACGGATTACTCAGAAAGCAAACTGCATTTCTGGGATTTGCATGCATGAGTCTTGTTAAGAAATACCCTCAGGGACATTGGTGAGGGATAATGGAGGTGGGGTTGGGTGATGGAGAGGTTGGTAGCGCTTTAGTCACTCAGTTGTGTCTGACTTTTGTGATCCTGTAGACTGTAGCCTTCCAGGCTCTTCAGTCTATGGGATTCTCTATGCAAGAATACTGGAGTGGATTGGTATTTCCTTCTCCAGGGGATCTTCCTGTCCCAGGAATTAAATCCGGGTCTCCTGCATTGCAGGCAGATTCTTCACAAACTGAGCTATAAGGTAAGCTGATGGAGAGATTGAACTGAAGTTAGAAACAGAGGTCTTAACCAACATGAGAGGAGCTCCAGATCTGGGGTGGACCTGCAAAATTATCTTGATTTTATAAGGAAGCTGGGGGTTTGTACCCTCACACTGTCCAGTCATGTGTGTAGGATGCCCCCATGAAAGAGAAGTGGAAAAAGCAGCTTCCTTTGACAAATGTAATTCCTACAGAGGAATCCTGATAATTCAACAATCAAAACCTCTGGAGGTAAAATGTGTGTTTATTTCTAAAGAGGGCATCTGGCCAGCACCTCACAACATCCATTGCAGCTGCTTGCATCGACTTGCTCTATAAGGTAAATTCACCTCATCTGGAACACAGATGAGCCAGTATTTTGATTGATCCCTTTTCATAGGGAAGCTTACAAATGTGTCATCAATAAGAATCATTGCTGGAGCTGGTTTCAAGCTCAAAATAATACTCATCATCTCTTTCCTTTTCCACCCGGTCATCTAGATTACACTCATACCCAGCTGGAACCTCCACTGGTCCAGGCACTGTGATGTACTGGTGTAGACTATGATGCAAAATGAGACAGAACTTTGTCCCTGGTCATCTTGCCCTTCTCACACTATGGTTGCTTCACTTCTCCATTGATTCCCAATACTGGACAAAGAACTGAAAAAAAGCTCCAATAGATCATCTGAATCCCAAGTATACTGTATATTTTCCCTGCCCAAATTATATAATAAAATCCCTACCATATCCTGATGATCACAGTCAATTACCCTTCATAGGATATCTCTTTCCTTGTCTGATTATCTCTTGTTACAAAAAATACAAAGGAACATAATATAATTTATAACTTAAATATAAATTTAAGTTTAATGGAAGACTCACTGAGTCACAAATCAGAAGCATTTCCCCTCTGGAACAAGAACCTATAGATTCAGGGAGACCAGAATTGTGGAGAAGGCAAGCACAAATTATCCAAGTGAGTACTAGTTAAAAGTAAAAGGTAAAGTTCTAATAAGCAAGATCACTCCAGCTTCCATTTTGTTTTGGAGACCCATTTATTCTGGCATTAGCCTGTCTGTCCTGGAAACCTGGGGTAGCTGTTCACTCTCAGATGAAGGGTACCGACTTCTGAAGGCCACCAGGGATACCAAATGTCAAAGTTGGAGGCTGTGAAAGCCAATTGTGGGGTTTAGCTGATACTTGTAAATTTCAGCTTTGTTCATTGGTTCTGAATTGGTTTGTTTTCCCTCCTACTTTATATCCATTTTCCCTTCCCAATTACATGTCTTGTGGATTTCAGACTCTGAAATGAAAAACAACAGCTTTACAGAGATTACTTAACTGGTTCCCACAGTGGTTAAGTTCAAACACATATAACAAAGCAGTTCTGCTTCTCTGATTTGAAACTTTACTGATACACTTGGTGTTCCCACAGTCTGGAAGCCTCCAACTACAAATGCGTATCTCTTGAAGTATCATTGTGCAGTAATTGAGAGCACTGCTTTTGGAGACAGGATCACTAGCACTTGAATCTTTCCTGTTCAATCCACTAGGTATGGAATCATGAACAAGTTACATATTTCCATGTTACTGCTCCTCCATCAATAAAATGTGGGAAAATGCAAAGATCATTGTGAAGATTAAATGTGATTTAAAATTAGTTATTAATTTGTTAATTAAAATTAGCATATAACAAATATTTTTATTACAATTATTAAATTTTGTCAACTTTCTCAAAATTCTCTGGGTATTTAAAGGTTTTGTCCTCTTGTCAAAGGCAAACAAAGGAGCATTGTTTGGGACTTTTCATGTATAAAACATTATACTTTTTGATACAAAAACAAACAAACATAAATAACAAAAAATAAGGGAAAAAAAACTTCTACCCTATATCTAGCATGAATGGAACACATTATTCCACAATTGGCAAAAAATACATTAATACCCTTTTTGGTAAACAGTTACTTCTTTAAATTATAGGAAGGGAGGAAGGATGCCATCTGGGGAGGGAAAACATTGTGTTACTCTTTTAGAATCCCTTGATGCATTTAGATCAGGTTCTTATTTCAAGTCATCTATAAGAACCCACAGTTTCTGTTGCCCCAGCCTTGAGAATACAGCTCTACTTAGAACTCTGTGCAGGAGCAGGAAATGGCAGCCCACTCCAGTATTCTTGCCTAGAGAATCCCACGGACAGAAGAGCCTGGTGGGCTCTAGTCTGTGGGGTCACAAAGAGTCAGACACAACTGAGTGCCTTTCACTCACTTTTAGAACTGTGCAGTATGAGCCTTTCACTTGTTTTAATTTCTCATCCTCTTTGCACAAAGACTCTGTAAGGGCTCCCACTTGTCTACTTAAATTGCTTCCCTTCAGCAGAATTGACAATTGCTGATTCCCTAATGCCCTCAATAAGTCATGATCAGGTAATTTTTTCTTTTACATTTTTCAGAATACCAAATGAAAGCCTCTCTCCTAGCTGTCTCTTATGGTCTATTTACTGACTCCCATAGATTACTCTGGCTTATCTTATTGACCTGTTGCTGAGGCACAGCTGACTCCTCACTCGTGGTTCCTTCCAACTGAGGAAGGTAAAATTCCCCTGAACATGACTGGGTTCTTTATCCTGGTACTGAAGTAAAAATGTCTATAAGATAAGAAAGGAAGCATCATGCATAACAAATGCAGAACTGATGGAACACTGTACATCCAGTAGTTCTCCTAGATTTGCCAGAATTTTCAGGGCTTTCTGAGTTTCTCAGACTATTACAGCTTCTTTTAGGAGCATTGAGAAGGGCATAGTCAACGAAGGTATTAAGGACCCAAAAGATAATGAAAGCATTAAACACTTCATACCATGAAACTATTCAGGACATCACCATGTCCTATAAACCTATCCTTCCAGCCCTAGGATCTTTATACAGGTAATTTTGTAGTTTTCATGAAAAATAAGAGTCAATATTGTGATTTCCCTGGATCCATCCCAATTTTGGCTCTAAAAATTGCACATTCTGGGAAACCCTACAGTCCTAGGCATGCTACAGCAGTTGGTTATCCCCTATGGAGTCACTAGAAATATGGACGCCGGAGACAAGAAGACCAGGGAGCAATTCCTGGCTCTAGTTGTTTCTAGTTATATCATCTTGGACATGTAATTCAACTCCAATCAGATCTTAATTACTCTCACCTGTACTTAAAAGGAGACACACCATTTTAAACAGGTTTGCTCCAAATAGAATATGAAATATTGAATTTATTTCATATAGTTTCACAGATATTATGAGTTATTAATATTAGCTATTGTGAGTGTTAGTGATGTTACTTGATATTGAGTACCTCTTAGGTTCATTCCTACAGCTTTTAAAGGCGTTGGTAGAATAGGAACATTATAAGTTTACTCGTGAGAGTAGTAGATATGTGGTCCCAGAATCAAGAGCTTCTGGATTCTTAAGCAATTTCTCCATTGAGATATCAAAATCCTGCAACATTGTATATGAATTCTATAACATGCTTCATGGGAAATGATACCTAAAATAAGAATTAGCAATGCTGTGGTTAAGTGTATGATTCTGGAATTAAAAGATCTGACCTTGACTTCTGGTTTCATCTTAAAGATTGTGCAGTCTAATCTATTTGAGCCTGAAATTCTACATCAGCAAAGTGGGGATGATAATACTGATATCACAGGAAATGAGAGGATTCTTACTCACAACAGTACTTGAAAATTGTTTAGCACATTACCTGGCCATTTGAAAGTGCTCAATAATATTATAAATTAGCTCACATTTAAGTGCTAAGTAGGGGCTTCTGTGGTACCTCAGACAGTAAAGAATCTACCTACAATGCAGGAGACCCAGATTTGATCCTAGGTCAGGAAGACCCCTTGGAGTAGGGAATGGCTACCCACTCCAGTATTCTTATCTGGAGAACTCCATGGATAGAGGAGCATGGTGGACTACAGTCCATGGGGTCACACAAGGTACAGAGAGATTAAGTGCAATAACATGCCCAAGTTACACAACAAAAGATGTGTGATTAAGATTTAATCAAAGCCACCAGGCATCAAAGTCGAAACTTTCAACCATTAAACTATTATGACAGTGTCTCAGTGATAGAGCATGGAAAGGTGAAAAGACGAGAGAGATATTCTTAAATATTGGCCTTTGAGAAAGGAAGTACGGGGTATAGGGTGAAATTATCAGCAGAGTGAATATTCAGGGGCCTTGATGAGTGGAACTACTCTTATTATCACACTAGACTTCCTAACCAAAGGACAAGATTCTACTCACCCCCTAAAAGTACACTTGGGGAAGTCACTTTTGAATATGGACAGAAAGCAATAGTTTCATGTGCATCTCCGAAGGATACAGCTAAGCTGGGCTACAGACACACAGCCAGAGAAGAAGAAAGCATCTTAGCACTTCTTTTATTTGGTCCTGTGACATAGCAAATTTTCCCTGAAACTTAAAATTCATGTTAGGTTCCCAAAGAATTAATTTTTCATGTTTAGAATGATCTTATTATCACCATTTAGAGAAGGAAATGGCAACCCACTCCAGTATTCTTGCCTAGAGAATCCTGTGGACAGAGGAGCTTGGTGGGTTACTGTCCATACGGTCGCATAGAGTCGGACACAATTGAAGCGACTTAGCCTGCATGCATGCATTGGAGAAGGAAATGGCAACCCACTCCAGTATTCTTGCCTGGAGAATCCCAGGGACAGAAGAGCCTGGTGGGCTATCGTCTATGGGGTTGCACAGAGTCGGACACGACTGAAGTGACAGCAGCAGCAGTAGTACTATCACCATTAATCAGTGACAGATCAATCAAAAACAGGACAGTATAAGATCAAAGAAGTTGCTTTCGGCCGTAGGAACAGCTTCATGCCACTAAAGAACTCCATGCTTTTCTGTATCTATTATTTGCAACACCAGTGAATTAAAAGCAACATGCTGATTTGGGACTCCTACTTTCAGTAAAAAGGACTTGGCTCTCAGGTTAATAATGAGAACAAGTCAGATAAACCTTACTATTATACACTTATCTTTTTAAACCCACCAGAAAGCCAAGGTCACAAATAACAGGAATGAATTAAATTCCAGAAAGTAATAAACTGTTCTAAGAGAGAAGGTACCTG
Source organism: Budorcas taxicolor (assembly GCF_023091745.1). NCBI lineage: Eukaryota > Metazoa > Chordata > Mammalia > Artiodactyla > Bovidae > Budorcas > Budorcas taxicolor. The sequence continues at coordinate 27,416,181 of NC_068918.1, forward strand.
CCATTGCTTTCATCAAAACTACCTGAACTGCAGGAAGAAGAAACCAGCTAAAATTTAAGAAATTTTAATGCCCACATGGAGGCTGCAGTGATGAGCTGAAATCCTAAGGAGCCCCAGGCACTTGGTACATACACTCATCTACTAACTCTTCTTTATGAGTCTTCAGTAAGCATATGAGTAACTGTAATGAAACAACATCTGGGAAAGCTGAAAGAGTATCCCATTCCCTGAGAAATGGGCCTTTCCCACAAGTAAGACTAGGGTTTCCTGGGGATGGTAATAGGGCAGGATGTGGAGAGAAATTTTATGAACATGGTTGGATGGCATCACCGACTCAATGCACATGAGTTTGAGGAGGCTCTGGGAGTTGGTGATGGACAGGGATGTCTGACGTGCTACAGTCCATGGGGTCGCAAAGAGTTAGACACAACTGAGCAACTGAATTGAACTGATTATCATCCGCACTTGTGCAGTCCAGGCTTTTAGGGAATGCACTCTAGAGACTGTCAGAAAGCTGGGGAAATAGCAGTAGAATCAAAAAACATCTCTTATTGTTTAGAAAACCAGAGATGAGATTAGAAAACAAGAACTCCTCAGTGATTAAAATTTGACTGCCAGAATTTAAAGCAGAGGGAGAGAGGAGGGATCCTACCAGAAAGCTGTCACCTAAGTTGTAAAGCATAAAGGGACTGGTAGAAACTTGGCATGCTGAGATCTCAACCCCTGATAAAGAAAAAGTCTTGACTCTAAAAATGTAAAACTGGGGCTCCTTGGTGTTCAGTGGTTAAGACTTCACATTTCCAATGCAGGGGGCACAATCCCTGGTCGGAAAACTAAGATCCCATGTGCCATGGGGTGTGGCCCAAAAGTAAAATAATAATAATAAATAAAAAATTTAAACAAGACATAAACTAAAACTAAATAGAGCTGTATTATTTAGCTCCCTATGCTAACAGCCTGACCAAAGGAGCATAGCTTTTACTAGGTGTAATGTTTATTTCCATCTCTATTTTACATATAATGTCCAGAATATAATGAAAAAGTACATGACTTATCAGTTCAGTTCAGTTCAGTCACTCAGTCATGTCCAACTCTTTGCTACCCCATGAATAACAGCACGCCAGGCCTCCCTGTCCATCACCAACTCCCGGAGTGCACTCAGATTCACATCCATCGAGTCAGTGATGCCATCCAGCCATCTCATCCTCTGTCATCCCCTTCTCCTCCTGCCCCCAATCACTCCCAGCATCAAAGTCTTTCCCAATGAGTCAACTCTTCACATGAGGTGGCCAAAGTACTGGAGCTTCAGCTTTAGCATCATTCCTTCCAAAGAAATCCCAGGGCTGATCTCCTTCAGAATGGACTGGTTGGATCTCCCTGCAGTCCAAGGGACTCTCAAGAGTCTTCTCCAACACCACAGTTCAAAAGCATCAATTCTGCAGTGCTCAGCTTTCTTCACAGTCCAACTGTCACACCAATACATGACCACTGGAAAAACCATAGCCTTGACTAGATGGACCTTCGTCGGCAAAGTAATGTCTCTGCTTTTGAATATGCTGTCTAGGTTGATCATAACTTTTCTTCAAAGGAGTAAGCGTCTTTTAATTTCATGGCTGCAGTCACCATCTGCAGTGATTTTGGAGCCCAAAAAAATAAAGTCTGACACTGTTTCCCCATCTATTTCCCATGAACTGATGGGACCGGATGCCATGATCTTCATTTTCTGAATGTTGAGCTTTAAGCCAACTTTTTCACTCTCCTCTTTCACTTTCATCAAGAGGCTTTTTAGTTCCTCTTCACTTTCTGCCATAAGGGTGGTGTCATCTGCATATCTGAGGTTACTGATATTTCTCCTGGCAATCTTGATTCCAGCTTGTGCTTCTTCCAGTCCAGCGTTTCTCATGATGTACTCTGCATAGATGTTAACTAAGCAGGGTGACAATATACAGCCTTGACGTACTCCTTTTCCTGTTTGGAACCAGTCTGTTGCTCCATGTCCAGTTCTAACTGTTACTTCCTGACCTGCATACAGATTTCTCAAGAGGCAGGTCAGGTGGTCTGGTATTCCCATCTCTCTCACATAACTTATAGATAACTATAAAAATGTGATTTACAGTAAAAAGAGGAAACATTTAGCCAAAAGAGACACTGAGATAGCCCCAGGTGCAACAATTATCACATAGAGATTTTATTTAGTGTTTGGTATTTTTGTTCCTCTTCTGAATTACTTATGGATTATCAAATACATTAAGTAAAAACAGAATAAAACTCAGAAAATTATCAAATCTCTAGAAACAAATCTAACCAAAGATATAAAAGACCACTGTTAAAAAGTCTAAATATTGGAAATAAAAATTAACAAAAATATAAATAGATATTACATGCTAATAGATTATAAGACTCAATAATATTAATAGTTTTTCAAAATTGATTTTAAGATTCAATGCAACTCAACAGAATGCCAGAGACTAGTTGAAATAGACAAATTCATTCTAAAATTTGCATGGAAATTCAAAGTATCTAGAATTGTAAAAACAATCTTGATAAACTGAAACTTGGAGGACTTTCTTTATCTGATTACAAGGCTTACTGTAAAGCTATTATATTTAAGACTGTGTGGTAATAGCATATGGAAGAGTAAATATCAACGGAATACAACAGAGTTTAGATTAATTGCACATCTATATAGGCAATTTATTTTTGACTGATTTACCAAATCATTTTAATGGAGAAAGAAAAGCTTTTTTTAAAGAATGGTGCTGAAACAATTGAATGTACTCCTGAAGGGAAACAAAAATTGAAGATCAACTTCTACTTTCCTTCATACCCATAAACTCATTAGAGATAAATCACAGACCTAAATGTAGAAGCTAGATTCCTAAACAAGAAAACACAGGAGAATGCTTCATAACTAACAGTAGGGTATATCAGAGTTTTTCAGAGAAACAGAACAAATTATATGTATATAGATGTACATATGTGTCAAAAGATATTTTATAAGGAACTGGCTCACAAAGTTATGGAAGCTAGCAAACCCCAGGATCCCTAGATCTACAAGGTGAGTTGGCAAGCTACAGATCCAGAAAAGTCAGTAGCTTGGTTCTAGTCCTGAGGCCAGGAGGCTTAAGATTCAGGGAAGAGTCCATGATTCATTTTGAATCTAAAAGCAGGGAGAAAGCCAATGTCCCAATTTGAAGGAAAATAGGCAGAAAGAATTTTCTTACTGAGGAGAAAGTCAGACTTTTGGTTCTATTCAGGGTTTCTGATTGGGTGAGGCCAACCCACATTAGGGAGGGCAATTTCTATAATCAGTATGTTGATTTAAATGTTAATCTCATCCAAAATACCTCACAGAAACACTTGGAATAATGCTAGGGAAAAAAAAAATCATGTCTTATAATCTCTAAATTACTTTTACAAATCTAAAAGCAAATAATATCTTGCTCTGACTACGTATACCATAGAAGTATTTAAAGCATCACATTATATTCCCTGGTAGTTCAGCTGGTAAAGAATCTACCTGCAATACAGGAGAACCTGGTTGGATGATTCCTGGGTTGGGAAGATCACCTGGAGAAGGGATAGTCTATCGACTCCAATATTCTTGGGCTTCCCTGGTGGCTCAGCTGGTAAAGAATCCACACACAATGCGGGAGACCTGGGTTCAATCCCTGGGTTGAGAAGATCCCCTGGAGAAGGGAACAGCTACCTACTCCAGTATTCTGGCCTGGAAAATTCCAGGACTGTATAGTCCATGGGGTCACAAAGAGTCAGATACAACTGAGTGATTTTCACTTCCATGCTTTTAACATCTCTTAGTGAGCACAGTCATTGACAATAAACAAGTATCTTCAGAAGAGCAACAGATAAATCCCTTCTCTTTGAAATGAATTAAAGTGTGTGCTGAAAATAAGTATAAAAGCATTTTTTAAGTTATCTATTTGATTGTGATAATAACTTGGGATCTCTATGAGCCAAAAATCTATGATTTTTAACAAAAGTTTAGGTAACATGTGCTGGCTAAGTGCCACTTAGAGTAGATACTGTATGGTTTAGGTTGGGATAAAGAAGCCACAGAGGTAAAAGCTGGGAGAGTACATTGTCTTTTGAACTGAAAATTCTGCAATGGTCTGTTATATCACAATCTGTTCCAAGCCGGCAAGAGCTCATGAACTTTCAACATAATGGACAATAAAACAGCCTTCATCTTTAGAAAAAGAGATTGTTTAAAAGAACTTGGGTTATGAGGATTTTTAAAAGACCCTATTTTTACATGAAAAATCTTTGAGAATATATAACTCTCTTTTTTTGTTCTTATATTTGATTGGCTATATTGTTTTTTTAAAAAAATTATTGGCATATAGTTGATTTATAATGCTGTGTACAGCACTTTACTGTACAGCAAAGTGAATCAGTTGTACATATACACATATCCACTCTTTTTTAGATTCTTTTCCCATACATATCATTACAGAGGATTGAGTAGAGTTCTCTGTGCTACATAATAGATCTTATTAGTTATCTATTTTCTATACAGTAGGGTCTATATGTCAAATTCCAATCTCCCAATTTAGTTCTCCCCCTCTTTGCCCCACCTGGTAACCATAAGATTGTTTCCTACATCTCTGACTCTATTTCTGCTTTGTAAATAAGTTCATTTGTAATATATTTTAGATTCTACATACAAGCGATACCATGTGATGCTTGCCTTTATCTGACTTACTTCACTCAGTATGACAACTTCTAGGTCCATCTGTGTTGTTGCAAATGGCATTATGTCATTCTTTTTTCATTATTTAACTATTCTATTCTGTTTGTATACATGAACCACATTTTCTTTATCCATTCTTCTGCTGATGGACATTTAGGTTACTTACATGACCTGGCTATTTGTAAATAGTGCTGCAGTGAATACTCGGGTACATATATCTTTTCAAATTATGGTGTTCTCTGACTATACGCCCAGGGTTGCGATTGCTGAGTCATATGGTAGCTCTGTAAGGAAACTTCATACTGCTCTTCATAGTAGCTGTACCAATTTACATTTCTGCCAACAGTGTAGAAAGGTTCTCTTTTCTCAACACCCTCTGCAGCATTTATTACTTATAGACTTTCTGATGATGCCCATTCTGACTGGTATATGTTGATGTCTTTAAACCTGATTTATTAAATATTACATCACTTAGTTGATAAGAAAATAAGAAGCAAAGGACATACTCCAATTTCATAAAATCATGATTTAAGATATGCAAAATAATAGTGTTCTAAATCTGCAGTACATGAAAATTTTATTTTCTGTTCTCAGAATACATAAAATTTGGGAAGTTACTGTCATTAATGTGCACTAAAATTGAAGCTGCATGATCTTTTCCTGTTTTTAGTTTCATAGTTTATAAAATAATATTAAAAGCCTAAAATCATAACCTCTATAACTATTAATTATGAACTCTTTATTGAGCATATATTGAATTTTCTTAGTGTGTTTTATGAACTTTAAAATTCTAACTATATTTAATGTATCGTCTGGTCCTGGAATGGAAAAAATTCAAGGGCTGTGACAGGGCACATAAACAAAATTACTATATCCTTTTAGTTTGATTATTTTTAAAATCTGAAATCATTATTGTTATTAGTTCATGGACTAGATAGTTTTTAAGAGCCCGTCTAACTCAAAAATGTAATTCAATAGTTCAATCATGTTAAATTGTTTTATTTTATAGGAAACCAAGAATAGAAATCTCACAATATAGTCCTTCATCTTACTGATCCTTTTTCCTACACAACAAAATCAAAGAAAGAGGCAATTATCTAGAGACAAATCCTCAACCTAGGAATTGGTTGTGTTCCAAAAGGTCATTCAGTGGTCAGTTGAATGCATTAGACTCAGGGAAGTCCAGCAGCAAAATGTCAGGACCAAGTCAGTGACTCTTAATTAAAAGAGGGAAACTTTAGCTCTCAGAGGAAAAAGACAAGTTCCCAAGAGAAAGTTGAATAATGTTAATAATGTTGTCAGGCAAGACACAATACAGCGGTATTTTTCACAGAGCTAGAACAAATAATTTCACAATTTGTATGGAAATACAAAAAACCTTGAATAGCCAAAGCAATCTTGAGAAAGAATGGAACTGGAGGAATCAACCTGCCTGACTTCAGGCTCTACTACAAAGCCACAGTCATCAAGACAGTATGGTACTGGCACAAAGACAGAAATATAGATCAATGGAACAAAATAGAAAGCCCAGAGATAAATCCACATACCTATGGACACATTATCTTCAACAAAGGAGGCAAGAATATAAAGTGGATTAAAGACAATCTCTTTAAAAAGTGGTGCTGGGAAAACTGGTCAACCACTTGTAAAAGAATGAAACTAGAACACTTTCTAACACCACACACAAAAATAAACTCAAAATGGATTAAAGATCTAAATGTAAGACCAGAAACTATAAAACTCCTAGAGGAGAACATAGGCAAAACACTCTCTAACATACATCAAGCAGGATCCTCTATGACCCACCTCTGAGAATACTGAAAATAAAAGCAAAAATAAACAAATGGGACCTAATTAAAATTAAAAGCTTCTGCACAACAAAGGAAACTATAAGCAAGGTGAAAAGACAGCCTTCTGAATGGGAGAAAATAATAGCAAATGAAGCAACTGACAAACAACTAATCTCAAAAATAGACAAGCAACACCTGCAGCTCAATTCCAGAAAAATAAATGACCCAATCAAAAAATGGGCCACAGAACTAAATAGACATTTCTCCAAAGAAGAGATACAGATGGCTAACAAACACCTGAAAAGATGCTCAACATCACTCATTATCAGAGAAATGCAAATCAAAACCACAATGAGGTACCATTTCACGCCAGTCAGAATGGCTGCGATCCAAAAGTCTACAAGCAATAAATGCTGGAGAGGGTGTGGAGAAAAGGGAACCCTCTTACACTGTTGGTGGGAATGCAAACTAGTACAGCCACTATGGAGAACAGTGTGGAGATTCCTTAAAAAACTGCAAATAGAACTGCCTTATGACCCAGCAATCCCACTGCTGGGCATACACACCAAGGAAACCAGAATTGAAAGAGACACCTGTACACCAATGTATATAGCAGCACTGTTTATAATAGTCAGGACATGGAAGCAACCTAGATGTCCATCAGCAGATGAATGGACAAGAAGGCTGTGGTACATATACACAATGGAGTATTACTCAGCTATTAAAAAGAATACATTTGAATCAGTTCTAATGAGGTGGATGAAACTGGAGCCTATTATCTGGAGTGAAGTAAGCCAGAAAGAAAAACACCAATACAGTATCCTAACACATATATACGGAATTTAGAAAGATGGTAACGATAACCCTGTATGCAAGACAGCAAAAGAGACACAGATGTATAGAACAGTCTTTTGGACTCTGTGGGAGAGGGAGAGGGTGGGATGATTTGGGAGAATGGCACTGAAACGTGTAATATCATATAAGAAACGAATCACCAGTCTAGGTTCGATGCAGGATATAGGATGCTTGGGTCTGGTGCACTGGGATGATCCAGAGAGATGGTATGGGGAGGGAGGTGGGAAGGGGGTTCAGAATTGGAAACACATGTATACCTGTGGCAGATTCATGTTGATGTATGGAAAAACCAATACAATATTGTAATTAGCCTTCAATTAAAATAAATAAATTTAAATTTAAAAAAATAAATGAAAGCAACAAACAAAAAGAGCCAAACAAACAAACAAACAAAAAACCAGGCATAATCATAATATTAAAGAAAAAAAAAAAAAAAGACCAATATCAACCACTGCTTTCCCCATTTGTTTTGCAGGAAGCACAAAGGTCTGGCTCAGTCTCTTCCAGCAATGTGGCCACCTGTGAGCATGGCAAGAATGCAGGAGCAGCCCTGTCCTCAGTAACAGTGGCAGCCGGGATATAACCAACCCTTGGGACATCCTGAAATAAAATATCCACCAACAGGATTTTACCTCTCACTCTCCTATAACTGGCTAAATCAGATTTGGGGCTTCTGTCCTGAACTGTCTTTAGCACTCAATTTCCCAGCCCGGATTATGTTTCGTGCCCTAATATATCCTAAAAGGTCTTGCATTATGCTAGGCACATAGAGTAACACTGTAAATACTTATGGGTCTATTTATTAACTAAACAATCAGGCTAATTACATGTAATAATGATGATCGTGATTCATAATTCTAGATTAAATACACTAAGTAGATCATCATATATGTTCAGTGAAAGCACTTTGGAAGGATTCAAAAAATTTGAATACTTCATAATATTTTAGTTTTGATGAGTTCAGTTCAGTCGCTCAGTCATGTCCAACTCTTTGTGACCCCATGAACTGCAGCATGCCAGGCCTCCCTGTCCATCACCAACTCCTGGAGTTTACACAAACTCATGTCCATTAAGTTGGTGATGCCATCCAGCCATCTCATCCTCTGTCGTCCCCTTCTCCTCCTGCCCCCAATCATTCCCAGCATCACAGTCTTTTCCAATGAGTCAACACTTTGCATCAGGTGGCCAAAGTATTGGAGTTTTAGCTTCAGTATCAGTCCTAATGAATACCCAGGACTGATCTCCTTTAGAATGGACTGGTTGGATCTCCCTGCAGTCCAAGGGACTCTCAAGAGTCTTCTCCAACACCACAGTTCAAACACATCAATCCTTCGGTGCTCAGCTTTCATCACAGTATGACTCTCACATCCATACATGACCACTGGAAAAACCATAGCCTTGACTAGATGGACCTTCATTGGCAAAGTAATATCTCTGCTTTTGAATATGCTATCTAGGTTGCTCATAACTTTCCTTCCAAGGAGTAAGTGTCTTTTAATTTCATGGCTGTAATCACCATCTGCAGTGGTTTTGGAGCCCCCAAAAATAAAGTCTGACACTGTTTCCACTGTTTCCCCATCTATTTCCCATGAAGTGATGGGACCGGATGCCATGATCTTCGTTTTCTGAAGTTGAGCTTTAAGCCAACTTTTTCACTCTCCTCTTTCACTTTCATCAAGAGGCTTTTTGGTTCCTCTTCACTTTCTGCCATAAGAGTGGTGTCATCTGCATATCTGAGGTTATTGATATTTCTCCCAGCAATCTTGATTCCAGCTTGTGCTTCTCCCGGCATAGCTTTTCTCATGATGTACTCTGCATATAAGTTAAAGAAACAATGTGACAATATACAGCCTTGATGTACTCCTTTTTCCTATTTGGAACCAGTCTGTTGTTCCATGTCCAGTTCTAACTGTTGCCTCCTGATTTTCAGATTTCTCAAGAGGCAGGTCAGGTAGTCTGGTATTCCCATCTCTTTCAGAATTTTCCACAGTTTATTGTGATCCACACAGTGAAAGGCTTTGGCATAGTCAATAAAGCAGAAATAGATGTTTCTCTGGAACTCTTACTTTTTCGGTGATCCAGCGGATGTTGGCAATTTGATCTCTGGTTCCTCTGCCTTTCCTAGAACAAGGTTGAACATCTGGAATTTCATTGTTCACGTATCGCTGAAGCCTGGCTTGGAGTTTTGATAGAACTATGTATAAAAAAGATTATGGTACATCAAACACACTAGAAAAGAAGTATGCCTCCCAAAGTTGAAGTGATATTATCACCAGCAAAATCCATTAAGAAGTCTCAGAAGATAAAAATAGAATCTGAGTATAGAATATAGTCTAACCTTTTTTTTTTCTTTCTTTTGTACTTTGTCTATCTTTACTTGTTGTTTGGGCACCACATGTGGAGGCTTCTGGCACCTGGCACTTCAGACCCCAGTTTCTAGTGTGGAAGAGCTGGGCTGACACCTCGGCTGGCGGTTGTGTACAGAAGCACTTCACACAACATTGCAATTCAAGATGGCAGCACTGGGCCATGTGTAGAGACACTGCACCCAGCACTGTGATCTGGAGCCATAAGCAACAAAGCTGAATCTGCCCAGTGAGAACTCCACCCCGTCCAGCTAGTGACAAAATCCGTATAAAGCAGCCCTGCCCAGGGCCTGTCGGGGAGAGTGTGTGCTCTAAGCCACAAGTTCATACCTCTCCATTCGTGGATCCAAGAATAAAGCTTTCCTTTGCTTCTGAACCAACCTAAACTTAGTGTCCTATTGGGTCAAACAACACTAGGTGGGAGAACCCTTGTTGGAACCCTCCTAAAACTAGAAGACAGCTTCAGTGTATCCCTGGCTGGGTTTTGCTGCATCTGGACCCCTAACTACGGTCTGGTACCTAGGTTTTTAGTCACTTAGTTATGCCCAACTCTTTGCAACCCCATGGACTGTAGCCTATCAGGCTCCTTGGCTCATGGAATTCTCCATAAGAATACTGCAATGGATAGCCATTCCCTTCTCCGGGGGTCTTCCTGACCTAGGGGTCCAACTCATTGCAGTGTCTTCTGCATTGCAGGCAGATTCTTTGCTGCCCAAGCCACCAGAAAGCCCCTAGGCCTCTATATAAAAAGTAAATAGAATGATGATCTTCTTAAGTGGAATTCAGAATACAAAGGGGTATTTTGAATCGGAAAAGCAATAGCTTCAGGCCCCAGCCCTAGCCCTCCCAGATTTAGATAAACCCTTTGATCTTTACATTCAGTAGAAAAAGGGGGGCTTCCTTGGTAGCTCAGAGGTAAATAATCTACCTGCCAACACAGGAGACACAGGTTCAATCCCTGATCTGGGAAGATGCCACATGCCTCAGGGCAACTAAGCCCTTGAACCACAACTACTTGCCCAAGCTCAAGAGCCCTGGAGCTGCAACTACGGAAGCTGGTATACCCTAGAGCCTGTGCCCTACAACAAGAGAAGCCCCCATGTTGAAAAAGTGGCCTCTGCTCTCCACAACTAGAGAAAAGCCCATGCAGCAATGAAGACCCAGCGCAGACAGAAATAAGCAAATAATAAACATTACAAAAGAAAAAAAAGGCATCACTCTTGGGGTATTAGCTCAAAAACTGCAACACCTTGCTGGTGGTTGCTTATTTCTCTAAACAGTTAAATCAAACTGCTGATGGATGACTTTGCCTTCAGGCAGTAGCAGCCACTACAACCTTGGTAAAGGAGGCTGAAAATTTAATGCTTGATCAGCCAATCTCTATATGGACTTCACACCAGGTTCAAGCTTTAGTAAGTTCTAAGGGGACAGAATGTCTATCACCGAGAACATTGATTCAAGTTCATTCTGTGCATTTAAACAACACAGTGGTTACCATAAAATTCTGACACATGCTAGATCCTGCCATGATGCTACCCACAGAAATAGGGCCCCTGGAGCATGATTGTATAGAAATCATAGACTCAGTCTAGGAAGTGAACAGCAATCCTGACCTAGGAAGTAAGCCTCTTCCTGAAGAAGCAGAATGGTTCACAGAAGTTTAATGAGAGAAGGAAAAAGGCTAGAAGGATACACATTAACCTCTCTCTGACCCAAGTAGTAGAAGCACAAAGCCAGCTTTCAGGGACTTCAGCCAAAAGGCTGAGCTGATAGCCTTCACCTGAGCCTTACAGTGAAGGACAGGGAAGATTTTAGATGTCCACAGATTCCTGGTGCATATGCCATCCTACACACCTGGGACTTTTTAGAAAGAGGTATGCTTATTGCAGATAATTAACACATAAAACATGGCTTAAGCATGTTGAAGCTTTAAAAGCAGTACAGTTACCAAAAAAGGTGACAAGGATTCATTGGAGGGGGATTCCAAGTTAATAAAGGGAAACGAGGAGGACAGAACTGCCCAAAGGGTAGCCCTAGAACCAATAACTTGGCAATTACCCCTCCTACCTCCATTTCCAGATTCATCCAATTATTCCCCAATCCACACAAAAAAAAATTAGACAAAGCCCTAAAATGAGACTTCAGTGAGATCTATGAGGTCATGGGTGGCTAGTCAATGAACATGGACAATACTTCTTTCCCCGAACAGCAGCTTATCAAGTCATTAGGGAGTCTCAACAAGGAACTCAAGTCCTTTATAATAGGTTCATCGAGCTCGTAGCAATTTCTGGCATAAAACGTATAATCAGTCAAATATAATCAGTCAGACAGTTGAGACATGTCCTATCTGCACAATGAACAACCCCAACACCAGACCCCAAAAGGCCCCAGATAAGGCCTATTCAGACCAGGGGGCCATATCCTGGGGACAATCTGCAGATTGATTTCACTGTCATGCCAAGAGTACAGGACAATTTCAACATGTTTTCTGGGGTGGATAGAAGCATTCCTTGCTAGAACTGAACAGCTACTGAAATGGCGAAGGCATTAATGTGACCAAGCCCAAGCTCACTCTGCTTGCCTCACGGTAGGTCAATAAATCTGAGGGATGAGGGGTTGAGACAAGGAAGGGACTTTATTTGGGGAACCAGGTGACTGAGAAGATGGCAGGCTAGTCCCTCAAAATAACCATCTTGTGGGGCTTGGAGGCCAGTTTCCTTTGTGGATCAGAGATGGGGGAGGTGAGGAAACAAAGTAAAAAGACCATTTAATTCTTGCAAATATCTCTTAGAGTAGTAAGCCTCAGGCAGGGGGATGTGTTAGTTTCACTTCCTTACAACCCTTCATAGGTGGGCTGCTGCTGCTGCTAAGTCACTTCAGTCGTGTCCGACTCTGTGTGACCCCATAGATGGCAGCACACCAGGCTCCATCGTCCCTGGGATTTTCCAGGCAAGAACACTGGAGTGGGTTGCCATTTCCTTCTCCAATGCATGAGAGTGAAAATTGAAAGTGAAGTCGCTCAGTCGTGTCCAACCCTCAGCGACCCCAGGGACTGCAGCCTTCCAGGCTCCTCCACCCATGGGATTTTCCAGGCAAGAGTACTGGAGTGGAGTGCCATTGCCTTCTCTGTTATAGGTGGGCAGGGTCAGGCTATCTTTCTGAGGCAGGCCATTATATATGTCTACAATAGCAGATTTCCTCTTCTTGGGCTCTAAAATCACTGCAGATGATGACTGCATAAAATTAGATGACTGCTTATTGGCAGGAAAGCTATGACAAACCTGGACAGTGTAATAAAAAGCAAAGACATCACCTTGCCAACAAAAGTCTGTATAGTCAAGGCTATGGTCTTTCCAGTAGTCATGCACAGAAGTGAGAGCTTGACCATGAAGATGGCAGGGTGCCAAAGAATTGATGCTTTCTAATTGTGGTGCCAGAGAAGACTCTTGACAGTCCCTTGTGCAGCAAGGAGATCTAATCAGTCAATCTTAAAGAAAATCAACCCTGAGTATTCATTGGAAGATCTGATGCTGAAGCTCCAATACTTTAGTCACCTGATGCAAACAGTCAAGTCACTGAAAAAGTGCCTAATGCTGGGAAAGATTGAAAGAGAGAAAGGGAAGTCACTCAGTCGTGTCCAACTCTTTACGACCCCATGGACTGTAGCCTATCAGGCTCCTCCATCCATGGGATTTTCTAGGCAAGAGTACTGGAGTGGGTTGCCATCTCCTTCTCCAGGGGATCTTCCCAACACAGGGATCGAAGCTGGGTCTCCTGCATTGTAGCCAGACACTTTACCATCTGAGCCGAGGGAGAGATTGAAGGCAGAAGGAAAAGAGGGCTGCAGAGGATGAGATAGTTGGATGGCATCACTGATTCAAAGGACATGAACTTGGGCAAACTCTGGGAGACAGTGAGGAACAGGGAGGCCTGGGGTGCTGCAGTCCATGGGGTCACAAAGAATCGGACATGAGTTGGCAACTGAACTGCAACAATAACAAAATCGGCAAGATAAAGGGATAAAGTCACAGAGGAAGATCCAGTATGAAATCTAAATTAACCCTTCCAAGTTACATTCAGTTCAGTTCAGTTCAGTCGCTCAGTCGTGTCCGACTCTTTGCAACCCCATGAATTGCAGCACGCCAGGCCTCTCTGTCCATCACCAACTCCTGGAGTTTACCCAAACTCATGTCCATCGAGTCAGTGATGCCATCCAGCCATCTCATCCTCTGTCGTCCCCTTCTCCTCCTGCCCCCAATCCCTCCCAGCATCAGGGTCTTTTCCAATGAGTCAACTCTTCGCATGAAGTGGCCAAAGTATTGGAATTTCAGCTTCAGCATCAGTCCTTCCAATGAACACCCAGGACTGATCTCCTTTAGGCTGGACTGGTTGGATCTTCTTGCAGTCCAAGGGACTCTCAAGAGTCTTTTCCAACACCACAGTAAAAACATCAATTCTTCGGTGCTCAACTTTCTTCACAGTCCAACTCTCACATCCATACATGACCACTGGAAAAACCATAGCCTTGACCAGATGGACCTTTGTTGGCAAAGTAATGTCTCTGCTTAAAATGCTATCTAGGTTCGTCACAACTTTCTTTTCAAGGAGTAAGCATCTTTTAATTTCATGGCTGCAATAGAAATAGTCCCCAGATTTGGGCTCGTAGGATCCATACAAAATGATAATGGTCCACGATTTGTGTTACATGTGGCAAAGGGGATAACGAGGGCCCTGGGATTAAAATAGACCATGTACTCAACCTGGCAACCCCAATTGTCAAGGAAAGTAGAGATTCAATCAGAACTTCACTGGCTTCCGATTGCCCTGATCTGCTTGATGTTAGCCTCAAGGGATAAGTTAAAGTGCATTTGTACTTGGGAGAAGGAAATGGCAACCCACTCCAGTATTCATGCCTGTGGAATCCCATGGACAGAGGAGCCTGGTGGGCTATAGTCCACGGGGTTAGGAGACAGACACAACTGAATGACTGAGCGCACAAACATATTCTCTTGCTAATATTTGGGTCACGCATCTTAATTGTCTGTTCTTTTTCTGTAAAAGGTTAGACAAATGGTGATCACACAGGGATGTGAACAGTTAGGGCTGAGGCCGGGTGACAACCAAACATATCTAAAAGCAGCTGGGGAGGAGTTCTGCTTTTCTTCTTGGAGTTGTGATTATGTCCCAAATTAGCAGGAAGAAAAACAGAAGCTAGACCATTGCTCCTTAGTGCCGCTCAAGAATGAGGAGCAGGGAAAAGGGGCCAAAGAGGGATTTGCCACCAGCAAAGCCCATTAAAAATTTCCAGGAAATAAAAATAGAATCTAGGTAATAAAGTCTAACCTGTTTTGTTTTTTTGGTTTTTTTTTTTTTTTCCTTTGTTTGGGCTTGTCTAGTTTCACTTGCTTATAGGGGGTCCAATGCAGACTTAAATTGAAGAAAGTAGGGAAAATCACCACCCACTCAGGTATGACTTAAATCAAATCCCTTATGATTATACAGTGGGAGTGACAAATAGATTCAAGGGATTAGATTGGATAGAGTGTTTGAAGAACTATGGAGGGAGGTTCATGACATTGTACAGGAGGCAGTGATCAAGACCATCCCCAAGAAAAAGAATGCAGAAAGGCAAAATGGTCATCTGAGGAGGCCTTACAAATAGCAGACAAAAGAAGAGAAGTTAAAGGCAAAGTAGAAGAGGAAAGATATACCCATCTGAATGCAGAGTTCCAAAGAATACCAAGGAGAGATAAGCAAGCCTTCCTCAGTGATCAATGCAAAGACATAGAGGAAAATAACAGAATAGGAAAGACTAGAGATCTCTTTAAGAAAATCAGAGATTCCAAGGGAACATTCATGCAAAGATGGGCACAATAAAGGACAGAAATGGTATGGACCTAATAGACACAGAAGATATTAAGAAGAGGTAGCAAGAATACACAAAAGAACAATACAAAAAGAGGTCTTCATGACACAGATAATCACGATGGTGTGATCACTCACCTAGAGCTAGATATCCTGGAATGCGAAGTCAAGTGGGCCTTAGGAAGCATCACTAGAAACAAAGCTAGCGCAGGTGATGGAATTCCAGTTGAGTTATTACAAATCCTAAAAGATGATGCTGTGCGTGTGCTGCACTTGATAGGCAAGGATATTTGGAAAACTCAGCACTGGCCACAGGACTGGAAAAGGTCAGTTTTCATTCTGTTAGGTAGATAGAGTAGGAAAAAGGAGTCCAAAATGGTGGTGGCTAAAAGACAAAGAAGGGAAAAACCCTTGAAAATAAAACAAAGGAAGGTCCAAGGACCAGAATGAGGACCTCAGGTAAAACAAACAGCTCTCCTGGCTAGCCCAATATACATAGGGCAGGCTCAAGAGGAGGAGAAAAACATACAAAAAGAGGAGCCAAAATTGAGCTGGAGGTTTCTTATTTCACAGCCTGCCCTCACTCCTCTAGGATGTATTTTCCTTTGCTTGCCAATAAAACTGAGCTATAACACTGGTCCATCCATCACTTTAAATTTTTGCTGTGGCAAGACAGAACTGAGGAAATTATAAACTCCCCCGACAATTCCAATCTCAAAGAAAGGCAATGCCAAAGAATGTTCAAACTACAACATAATTGCACTCATCTCACATGCTAGCAAAGTAATGATCAAAATTCTCCAAGCCAGGCTTCAACAATATGTGAACCATGAACTTCTAAATGTTCAAGGTGGATTTGGAAAAGCCAGAGGAACCAGAGATCAAATTGCCAACATCCACTGGATCAACAAAAAAGCCAGAGAGTTTCAGAAAAACATCTACTTCTGCTTTACTGACTATGTCAAAGACTCTGACTGTGTGGATCACAACAAACTGTGAAAGAGATGGGAATACCAGACCACCTGACCTGCCTCTTGAGAAATCTGTATGCAGGCCAAGAAGCAACAGTTAGAACTGAGCATAGAACAACAGACTGGTTCAAAATTGGGAAAAGAATACATCAAGGCTGTATATTGTCACCAGGCTTATTTAGCTTATATGCAGAGTACATCATGTATAATGCCAGGCTGGATGAGGCACAAGCTGGAATCACGATTGCTGGGAGAAATATCAATAACCTCAGATATGTAGATAACATGACCTGTATGGCAGGAAGAGAAGAAAAAATAAAGAGCCTCCTATTGAAAGTGAAAGAGAAGAGTGAAACAGTTGGCTTAAAGATCAACATTCAGAAAACTAAGATCATGGCATCTGGTCCCATCACTTCATGGGAAATAGATGGGTAAACAATGGAAACAGTGGCTGACTTTATTTTTTGGACTCCAAAACCACTGCAGATGGTGATTGCAGCCATGAAATTAAAAGACACTTGCTACTTGGAAGAAAAATTATGACCAACCTAGACAGCATATTAAAAAGCAGAGACATTACTTTTCCAGCAAAGGTCTGTCTAGTCAAGGCTATGGTTTTTCCAGTGGCCATGTATGGATGTGAGAGTTGGACTATTAAGAAAGCTGAGTGCCGAAGAATTGATGCTTTTAAACTGTAGTGTTGGAGAAGACTCTGGAGAGTCTCTTGGACTGCAAGGAGATCCAACCAGTCCATCCTAAAGGAAATCAGTCCTCAATATTCATTGGAAGGACTGATGCTGACTGAAACTCCAATATTTTGCCACCTGATGTGAAGAACCTACTCATTGGAAAACAGCCTGATGCTGGGAAAGATTGAAGGCTGGTGGAGAAAGGGACGACAGAGGATGAAATGGTCAGATGGCTTCACCAATCAATGGACATGAGTTTAAGTAAGCTCCAGGAGTTGGAAATGGACAGGGAAGCTTGGCGTGCTGCAGTCCACAGGATCACAAAGAGTCGGACATGACTGTGCGATGGAACTAATGCAGAAACTGCTGTAATGTAAAACTGCTGCACTGACACCTCTGCTCAGGGGGCGGCCGTGTGCATAGACACTGCCTGGGCACCTTGATCTGGAGCATGAGCAGTGCTGCCCCCATGAGCATTCTGCCCCCTCCCCACTGACACTCATGAGATTCCTATAAAGCAGCCCCATCCACCACCTGTAGCATAGTGTGTGCTCTACAGCATGACCTTGTACCTCTCCACTCTGACAACTCAGTAGTAAAGAATCCACCTGCCACTGCAAGAGATAGGGGTTGGATCCCTGATCCAGGAACATTCCATGTGCCATGGAGCAACTAAGCCCATGCACCACAAAAATTGAGCCTATGCCCTAGAGCCTGGGAACCACAACTACTGAGTCCACACGTGCAAGAAGTGAGGCTCATGCGCCCTAGAGCCTGTGCACTGTGAAAAGACAAGCCACCAAAATGAGAAGATCAGACACCTCAACTATAGAGTAGCCCCTGCTCACCACAACTAGAGAAAAGCCTGTGCATCAACAGAGACCTAGCACTGCCGAAAAGGAAAGAGATAAACACAATTTTTAAAAAAATTTCTTTGATTCTGAACCAAACTCAGTATCATTCTATTGACTCAAATGACACTGGGTGGAAGGACCCTTGTTGGAGCTCCACTCAGGCGGGTTGGTAACAATATCCCTCTGTCAGGATCTGGTTTCTACATTCCCTAGTATCTCTCCAGGGGACAGGGGAGTGGTACCTGGAGGTTTGGTACTTCCTTTGCCCTCCTGAGACCTTCCTATATGACTGCTACACCACCTCTCCTCTGATCACCATCTATAGTTCTTCTGGTTTTGGAAGAGACGATACTTTGGGGTGGGTGTCAAGTATCCCCTTATCACCCTATCTTAAAACACAAAACAATCTTTTCCTCTAAATCAGGGGATGGCAAAAGAGAGCCCTACAATGCTGATACCTGTTTTTATAAATAAATTTTTGTTGGAACATAGACACAAAGTGTCATCTACGGCCGCTTTCATACTATAACATCAGAGTTGAACAGTTGAGTCAGAGACCACAGGGTCCACAAAAACTAAAAACACTTACATCTTGCCTTTTACAGAGTTTGTCAATACTTTCCCTAAAGCAGCACAGCCACAGCTTGTCCTGTAATATTTCAGGGTGCTACTTGAAGATGTAGGGAACACAGCATGGTATAGAAAGTTGCTTAGAACTGCTATTGGATGAGACCACTCTGGTACCCCGGTCAGATTTTCTCAGTTTCTTCTGAGAAGCTCTGCTTAGTTCCTGTTCAATCTCTTTGGAGCTACTCATGCTTGTTTAAGTAGTATACCATGGGGTCCAGATCCAAACACTGTGATGCCTGTGTGAAAGAAAATCGTTCTCCCTCCTTTCAGTGTAAGTCCTGCATTCCCAGTCTCTCACTTTTTCTCAAGGGCTACCCCTTTACAGAATAATAAATTGGTGATGGAAATGTCCATATCTAACAGGGGAACTTGTATCTCCTGCCCAGAGGATGAAGTATTATTCTATTACATTCCCCAAGTGATGCCATTCATTATACATTGTTCTCAATTATTTACTGTCTTGACTTACAGTGTCCCCCATGCAGGTAAACTTTTTCATGCAACTGAATTCAGGCTTGACCATACGACTTGCCCTGGCATAGCAGATCTCAGGTATTTGAATATCCTAGAAGAAACTTAAGAGCCATCACCTAGTTCAGCATTTCCATTTTTCCTTTTGCTTGGGGGAGATCATGTTCCAAACCATGAGTGGCAATACAGTCTGTACAAAGAAGAAACGTGACACAAACAATTCACAATGCCTCAACTAACACATGACTGACAAACTTACATTGCTTAAGCAACATGATTTTTTAATTTTTTGTGCTGTTACATAGGATAATGGTGAGAGATGACTGTCTTAAGCAGCTTGGGTTAATGAAATATCATCATGAAATATCATAGACTGAATGGCTTAAACAACAGAAATGTATTTCTTACAGTTCTGGAGGCTGGAAAGTCCACAATCAAGGTGCCAGCCAATTCAGTCCCTAATGAGAGCTCTCTTCTTGGCTTGCAGATGCCTGCTTCTTTGTTATATCCTCACACTGATGTTCCTCTACATTATTCTTCTTGTAAGGGCCACTTATTTCATCATGAGGTCCCCATACCCATGACCTAATCTAATTGCTTGCCAAAGACCTCATCTCCAAATATCATCCTACTGGGGACTGGGGATTCAACATATGAATTATGGAGGGATACAAACATTCAGTTCACAATAATAACTAATGTAGAAATTGGTAGCAGAAGTGAAGTACTGAGATAATCAAAAATCTAAACCATGTAGCACTGAAATTCAGCGTCAGAGACAGCACGACTACCATCCCCTGGAATAATTTAGGAGGCTTTGAAGGGATAGAATGGTGGCTCTCAACCAGTGGTTCTGTGACAGATACAATTTTGCTCTCTATGCAATAGTTTGCAATGTCTGGGGACATATTCAGCTATCAAAACTGAGTGAGAAGGATGCAACTGGGATCTGGTCGATAGGGACCATGAATACTGCCTAACATTCTACAATGCATGAGATAGCCTCCCAAGACAAGGAAATACTGAGCCTAAACATGTAGATATTGTCAAGGTTGAAAAATCCTACTTCAGAAAAAAAGATTAATAATATAATCATTTGTACATTTGGTTACATTTGACATATTATTGAAAAGAAAAAAAAAAGAACTAAACTCAAAAGAGCTGGACCATTTGCAAAGACTTATGATGCTAAATATGACTAATCCAAAATCAACACTTTCTCATTTTTATTATTAACATCATAGCTATGACATCTATAAAATTATCTAAGCTCAGGTCACAATGAACAGCTTGTTTCCTTTTTTTAAAGTCCCTGTTAACGACCAAGTCAAAATCTTTCTTCAGTCCCTTCTTTTTAGCTCACCATTTCCCATATGCTACCGTTTAACCAGGAAGCAGCTCCATAAATACAAACTATGTTTTATTTTATAGGCCAAGAACAATTCAACAGGGGAAAACAATCTCACATAAGAAGCAACATACTTGTATTCAATGTACACAGCAGTTTAAATTATTAATCAGAATTCTTAACTGCTCCATCTAAAAGCAACCATTCAGATTTCTAGTTTTCCTTAAGACCAGTGAAAAGAGTGCCTCCTATATTTGTGACGCTAAAGAGTAATCTAGATGGTTTTTCCTGAAACAAGCAAATAAAAACAGGCTGCTCCTAAGATAAATTTAAATATCTATCTTTTTATAAAAATACACATGGAGAATTGATATTTTTTCCATTTTCTACCTATCAAGATTTCAAAAATCAAGGAGCTGATGTTTACAGTCTTAATCCCTAACTCCAGTCAAAATAGCAGTGTAGAGGGTGAGACTGGAAAAGATGAGAAGCAGAAGGCTCCAGGAATTTTCTATACCAGGACTGATACTGAACAATTATGTGCATATTCACTGCCACAGAAGCTGCTCCCAACAGTGTGCTTTTTCTGGAGAAGTAAAAGAACCTCACTGATACAGTTTCAATACCGAGACACTCAATTAAATAAGACTTTACTAATGATCCTCTGAACTTCTCATGCATAAACTTCCTTTCCAGTGAATTGGTTCAAAAATACAGTCATATTTCAATGTAAGAAGTTGTTCAGAACTTCAAAACATGGAAACGCTTCCAGAATGTTCTGCCAATTTGAAAACTCCAGCCTTGCCAAACTTATAAAAGCAATGCCAGTGAGCCTGAGGCACACAGGCCAATGTGCTTAAGCTCTACTGGGGTGGAAAATAGTCCATTCTCAGATAGCATCCCCAAAACAAAATAAAATGAAGCAAAACAGAACTTTTCATCCTGTTATTGTTACTTCTGAATGTTAGAACTCTCTATTCAAGTCAAATGACCCCAAGGAAATCAAAGGATCACAAGTGTTATGAATGTGAAAGAAAAAAAACAAAGGACAAACTTAAGTATCATTAAGTTTTACCATCTTCACATTCGTATGAAACTTAAAAATAAACAAGAACATAAAGCATTAATTCAAGTCAAAATATGCCAGCCAAGTCTTAGCTATTCAGTTCTACAAATACAAATAACTCATTACATTTTTCTCTACAATGAAAGCAATTAAAATATTTTAATACAGTACAAGTAAAATTTTCAGGATTGGCATGGGTATGGGCTACCTAGCTGAGAAAACTCATGCTTATAACAGCTTGGGTTTTCCCTCAGCTTTTGATCCCTGCTAGATCACAGTTCTCAACCCCTTCCCAGTTTAAGTGGATAGAAGTGGAGTACACTATTGCTAGGATTAGTTTCTAAAAGCTCTCCACTGGCCCTCCATGCTCTCTCTCTTCTTTTGTGGAAGAGACCTTAGAATGAAGCCACAAGATGGAAAGAGTTTGAACCCAGAATCTTAGTGTGAATAAACAGATGCTTACCAAACACTCAAAGCAGATAGTTACTGAAGATCAAAATCAGTGGGGTTTGGGTCTATTGTTGCAGCTGTTCACCTGTCCTTACCACTGCTTCGATGAATGGAGGGTAGGTTTGTGCCCCTCTAAGAATGGTGAAGACCTGCACTGTCCTCCTCTCAAACAGCTTAGGAAGATGGCAAGAGCCTGGAGAAACAAGGGTTGCCTGTGGGTCTAAGCAGACAGTCATGGATACTCCACAGAAATTCCCTGTGCCAGGTGTGGTCTCAGAGCTGATGATCGCAGGGCACAGTGGTGGAGCAGGGGCAAATGGCACACATATTTAACAGATACAGTGTGTATCTGCCCTCACTGCATGCTACTGCAGCTGCATTCTCTTTTGCAGTGCTTTCAGAGACTGACTATGCTCCCTCTACACATCCTTCACTGTGGCCCTGGTCCTGGCACAAAAATATTGAGAGTTGCCAAATCGGAAGAGACACAGCAGAAAAAAAAAATGCACAGTGACCATATATCTGATTTGCATTCTATTTGTTGCATTGGTGTAGTTATTTCCAGTACCCCCTTTTACTTTGGAAAGTGTCTGCTGTAGGTCCCTGTAGACCAAATAACTTGGTCTCTATAGGAATAAGGGATATCTATAAAGATCTGCTCATGAATATTCATTATTAAGAATGACATGTTCCTCACTGGCTAACTCCAAGCTATCCCCTAAAACTTAGATTCAGCATCAAGAAAAAGTACAAATTTGACTAAGGTTGTATGCCTGTCACCAGGTAGAATGTAGGCTCAAAAAAGTAATTTAATTCTTACAATCCTGAGTTGTGGTGAGATTTTTATCGCTACCTATATGCGTCTCACACACATACACACACACACACACACACACACACACACACATATAGGATAGGATATGTGTGTTCACACACACTATAGGATAAGATATGTGTGTTCAGCTAAGTCATGTCTGACTCTGTGAGACCCCATGGACTGTAGCCCACCAGGCCCTATCTGTGGGATTCCCCAGGCAAGAATATAGGAGTGGGTGGCCATTTCCTAAATCCAGGAATCCTCTCCACCCAGGGATTGAAATCCTGTCTCCTGCATCTCCTGCATTAGCAGGCAAATTCTTTACCACTGAGCCACCTAGGAAGCCCCTATAGTATACGATATACCAGGCTTCAAATCCTAGTTCTTTTATTCACTTTTAGAATTTAGATTTGTTTCTCAACTCCTTGAATATCCCCAACCTTATCAAAAAAATTAGAATAATTCTGGATTTTAAGAATTAAATGAGTTAATATGTTAATATCATTGCTTGAAAATATGATTCTTTAATGAAATGAATACTTATCTGCAGGTGCTTACATATAGTAAAAAATTTCAGTGGAAAGAAAAGTTTAGCCAGCTCTCTCCATTTGACTGTGCTGGAAATATTTAGTATGTTTGGTTCTTTGTTCTCTGCCTGCTCACATTTCACTGCTCACACTGGCACTCACATTCAATTTTGATGATGTACCTATAACAGAGCCAGCAGCCATGGTCCTGCCAGAGGAGATCTCCAAACATTCTTCGAGAAACAAAAAGCAAAATGACCTGGAGACCATTAGTGTTGGCCAGGCCAACAACATGATCACCCCACACTGATGCTGCTTGCACCGGCCTGTGGTCTTTCAAATACAACTCTTCCTTCTGCGCAGCACATGTGCCCCTGTGGCAGCAACGCAAGCAGCATTCATAGACCTGCTCCACAAAGGGTGGTTTTCACTGTGGCTCCAGTTTTCCCTGCCCAAGTGGCTTAATCTATCCCTCTCCATCTCTCTAGATCCCATCCTTAACAAAGCAGCACAATCGCATAGCAACAGCCTCACTGGTAGGTATATGCAGACACCAGGGTATTCATGTCCAGGAGGGCAAAGTAGAATACCAGGAGAATGACAACTGATAATGAAACCATAGTCACTAAGCACTGGCTTTATGTCAGCCATTGTATAAAGAACCTTCCATTCATTATCTCTCATTAGTCTCACAATGCCTCTGTGAGTTAGGTGCTATTTTGTCAACATATCATAAGTGAGGAAGCTGACACTTAAAAGGCTAAGTATTAGGATAGATATTTATTGAGGGTTTACCAAAAGCCAGACACTGAACTTCTGTACATATATTATTTCCTTTAATCGCCCTAACAAGTCTATAGAAAGAAAGAAAGTGAAGTGGCGGAGTCGTGTCCGACTCTTCACGACCTCGTGGACCGTGTAGCCTACGGGGCTCCTCCATCCATGGGATTTCCCAGGCAAGAATACTGGAGTGGGTTACCAATTCCTTCTCCAGGAGATCTTTCCGACCCAGGGTTTGAACCCAGGTCTCCCACATTGTAGGCAGATGCTTTACCGTCTGAGCCGCCAGGGAAGTCTCAACAAGTCTATAAGGTAGTACTAATATTTCCCTTGTTTAGCAGATTAGGAAAGTGAGTATTTGTTGTTCAGTCACTCAGTTGTATCTGACCCTTTATGACCCCACAGATTGCAGCAAACCTGGCTTCCCTATCCTTCACCATCTCCTGGAGCTTGCTCAAACTCAAGTCCACTGAGTCAATGATGCCATCCAACCACCCTGTCCTCAAAAATGAGTATACAAAGTGAATTAAATTTCCCCAGGGTCATCAGTGGCTAGTGGTGGGGCTGGAGTTTGGATCCAAGCAATTTAGCTCTGAAGTGTACATTCTTAACGATATTAACATAACTAAGAACTGGTTGGTTAAGTCTTCTGGATTTCCAAGCCCAGACTCTTAATCTCTCAATCACATCAGATATCAAAGGGTTTTTAACTGTCATGATCCCAAATGGATTCCTTTTATTCTCCATATGGGGAACCTGAGATCAGAAGGGCTCATTGGTCCAAGAATCTTCAGCAAGTTCTTGTCAGGACTTCCTGTAGTACTTGCATTGTGAGGGAAGCTGCTAGTGAAGAAACAACCACTTATACAGCTCTGGGGCTTATGTGAGCTCTCTGAAGCAACTTGACACTTTGGGCTGAGGTGTGACTACCAGTACAGAATGTGCTAGATTTCTCTCAGTGTGGATACATGAGAATGTAATATTCACATTCAGCCTATTACTCTTCTGGGGCCTCTGCTTAGACACAAAGTAAAAAGAAAATGAAATAGTTGAAGCAAATTTCCCAGTTGTCCACGCTCATAGGTATATATTATTGGAAAAAAGTATATGGAAAGGCAATATCACATAGTAATTCACATGGAAGACCACAGACCCTGAAATTATACTGTCTAGGTTTAAAGCTCAGCTCTTTTACCAGTTGGGGTTTGGGACAAGTAACTTAACAATCCTATTGTCTTTCTGTACCTGTAAAAGAGGTGGAAATAAAATCTGCCTTATATATATATACATCAAGTCTTCCCTATAGCTCAAATAGTAAATAATCTGCCTGCAATGCAGAAGAACTGGGTTCGATCCCTGGGTCGGGAAGATCTTCTGGAGAAGGGAATGGCAACCCATTCCAATATTCTTGCCTGCAGAATCCCATGGACAGAGGACCCTGGTGGACCATAGTCCATAGGCTCAGAAAGAGTTGGACATGACTGAGTGACTAACAAACACTAAACTATAAATATCAATATAATACATGTTGATATATATATACTCATATACAGAGAAATATATAGATGTACACTCATATATATATATTTATACACACATACACACCACATAGTAATTTCTAATTAAATTCTTGTCATTATAATTACTAGGCTCTTTATGTGTTAGGGAGCTGAAAAGTGTGATAGAATATACCTTCAAAACATCTTCTGTCTCTCCGTTCAATTTGTACTATCAGACTTCTCTAGTCTTTCACTTTTCTCTATCCTCCCACTCTCCAAAACTATACTTTTGAAGTCAATAAAGGGGCAGGCTCTGAAAACAGTGGTATAACAGGCTCATTAAAACATTGACAGTTACCCTCTCACATCCAGGTCACTTAATTTTGATAAAGTAAAAAGCTAAGTGTTTTACAGGAGGTCTTAGAGTGAAAACTTTGAAAATTAGGGAGTAAATTTACAGCTTCTTTCAGATTAGTAAATTGCATAAACTGGAAAATTATAAAATTTGTAAATTAAGCTTAACATTGTCCATGTATGAAATGTTTTAGAATCTTCCTTGATTAATCATCAGTTTGTTTAGATTTTCATGCTAGAAAATGCTCACAGTTTAGTTTCCTAAATTCCAATATCTAAGAACTTGTGCTATTGACATAATACAGCATAATTTTGTTATTAATAATAGAGTATTATTAGTATAGGATAATCTTGATTCATAGCATTATAATGGTGGAATCATAAAATTTAGACCAAAATCTTTTAAAGTTTTTTTATTTAATAATATAGCCATGTGTTAATTAATTCAATTCTGGGAATCCTTTCACAATGTACAAATTTATCAGATCATTGCTTTTTACACTTTAAATATAATTTTGTCAATCATATGTCAATAAAGCTGGAAAAAATATCCAAACTTTTATGAAGAAAGTTTATTTTTTATTCAAATATTTACCATATATTTAATAAAAATATTATTTGCATATGTCAAACATATTGAAAGAACAGTATATAATAGTTATTTTTTATAATTAAGTTTTAAATTATTCTATACTATTCTTTACTCACAATAGGTAGTTTTTTCAGATGACCAAGATAATTGTTTCCAACAAATGTGCATGCTAGAATAAATACTATCTATATAAAATTCTTTATTAAAAAATTATCAATCCTTATGTAACAGTATACAAGTTCTAAGTTACTTTATAATTAACAATGTTATTTTGAATTTAAGATTTCTAAGGGAAAGCACCCTACAAATTCAAGATTTCATTTATCTGTTAATATCTCAATTGTTATGAAATTTTTTGCAATTCAAAATCCAATGATTAAATAGCTCTTCAATAACAGTCTTATAAAATAAGCTGGTGGAATTATGCTTATTATAGAAATAACAGAATTGTATCTAAAATCTTCCCATATTACTTCAGCTTTTCAACTCTTAAGGGAAGTAGAAATGATTAGATTCTATTTCCAGCAAAATTCCAATTGGGAATAAGGATGACTTAAAAAAAGAGAATAAACCTGGTTATTACAAAAGAGACTCAAACAGATTTTGAATAATATGCTCTCATGTCCTTTTCCAAGTATAAGAAAA
Source organism: Budorcas taxicolor (assembly GCF_023091745.1). Taxonomy (NCBI): domain Eukaryota; kingdom Metazoa; phylum Chordata; class Mammalia; order Artiodactyla; family Bovidae; genus Budorcas; species Budorcas taxicolor. The sequence goes on from NC_068918.1 coordinate 27,443,461, forward strand.
TTTTACCATAAAATGTATGACCCATTAGTCACTTAGAAATCCAGTAAAAATATAAACATAAAATATAACTGGGTTTCAGGTAAATTCAACATAGTAGACATCTTGAGAGAATAATATCAAACTTGAATCAAATCCAGAAGGTACAGACATTTTTTTTAAGATCAAGATATAACCATATTTCTATGGTTTGATTTTTTTTCTTTCAGGTTGTTGGATTATCATTCTTTCTGCATCAGCCTTTGAGTATAAAAAGAAGTTCAAAGCTACCTAAAAATTCATGAAAATTTGATGCTGGTGTTTTCCCAATTCCTGTTCTACCTATAGCCAAAAGAACAGACAGCTAATAATATAAGCATTATCTGAAAATCTTATCTCTGTTGTGCTATTCTAAGCAGTAGATTAAGAAAAACCTTTCCTGGGCACATAGGTATTCAGAGGAGACAAAAAAATAAATAAATCAATGAGAGTGGGCTCTGATTTTGACCACCCACCCAAAGCCAATCACCATGAAGTGGAGCCAGGGCCACGTATCCATGGCCAGCTAGACACTGGTCACCAGTTTAGAATTATGCAGAAACCAACAGTCAGTCACAAGCAACAGAGCAAATCAACGGTTCTCCAAATTACAGAAATTAGAGAGTCTGCCCAGTCCCACGTTCAGCCACACCCCTATTTAAAACTCTGTACGTCAGAATTTGCCCAGATACACCTGAAATATGTGCGGTATTTTTGTGTGATATAAAAGTGAATAGAAACATACTCTCAAAGTATCAGGTTTAATTTTGATTTTGAGGGACTATAGTAAATTAATTACGATTATTTGCATAGGGACTTCTGGTGTTTAAGAATCGGCCTGCCAATGCAGGGATCATGGGTTCAGTTTGGGGCAACTAAGCCCATAAACCCCAACTACTGAAGCCTGTGCTTGAGAGCCCACGTACCACAACAAAGAATAGCCCCCTGCCTGCCATAACTAAAGAAAGCCTGTGCAGCAATGAAGATCCAGTGCAGCCAAAATAACTGTTGTTAAAAACATTATTTGCATAATGAAGTAGAGAAAAAAAATGAAAGACATAAAGTAGGAGAATGAAAAGCAGAAGGAAGAAAGAAAATTATAAATTAAGATTTAGTTTTATTGGATTACTTGTCTCTATATTTTATCTTCGAAAATGCATCAAAACGACACTATGGCAACCAATTAATTCAGCTAATCAATATGTGGAATTCAGAAAACAATTCTAGAACTAAGAAATAGAATATTGTTGAACTATTTTATTTTTCAACATCTATAATATCAGGCATACTGGACCAAAATGTTTTTATTTGTAAGTCTCTCAAGCTGCAGTTTCTTTAGTCAGACTTTTATACTTGCTTCTTTCTTCTATTTAAGGTTTTAAGACTATATGTTCTTATCACAAGAAAATCTCCCCAATAATATATCACCTCAAATGTCTCTCACTTGTACAAATCTACTTTATAATTCTAATGCAAATGTGTGCTAATACTTGGATGCAGCTTGAATCCATTAATTAATTTGTATTTTATGGATGTTGATGGAAACTTAGCAACATTATTGTACCTCTTAGTATAAACATTGCAACCAAGGAAGCACATCGTCCAATTATCCATACAATTATCTTATTAGCTGGCATATGTTTTATTATTGTTATTACTATGAAGACTGTGCTAAGGCTCATAAAATAACATTTCAATTTTCAATTATTCTTAAAAAAAAATTCCTGTGGCAAAACATTGCCATCTCTACTGCAGATGAAAAAAGTGCTAAGCAAGTTGTTTTGTGTGATTTAATCATTTATATGACCACAAACTTCATCCACTATTGTTAACAGCCAATTTCTGATTGATAACAGTTTGGGGGTGACAACATGTCATTTTTGTTATGACAATTTTCAGATGGTCACTTCAGTGCTTTTCTTAGCATATTTATACTCAGCAGCCAGTGCAACATCATAGGTGATCTTAATTGATACCCAAGTGAATTACCTCAACAAAGAGGTCTATAATTAAAAGCCACACACTGAAAATGATGAATTCCCTCCTTACCATCTATGCTGCTGCTTCTAGATGAGGGCTGAAATACATATTGTGGCAACAAGCCTGAAACCCTGCGACAGCAGCATGCAAGCCATCTATCTCTGTTCCAGCCAACCAAGACTTTTAACCAATATTACAGCCACTTACAGTGACAAATTAATAATTACTGAAAATGTTTCAGAGTGCAAAGAGAACACAGTAGGTACTTAATGTATGGATGAGACATTTCAGTTAGTATTATATGACAATTCTCTTATATCTCAACTCAGTTACCAGCAATAAGTCTGTATTGTAAAAGGTGATAGTCTCATGTAAAAAGAATTGTAAAAATAAGATGATTACAAATAAAAACTTCTCTGAATAACATTATATAAATATCGTAAGATGAGAACTGCCAAAACTTCCCACAAATAATAAATCACTGATACCTTTAAAATTCTCAGAGAGAAAAAATTTTAATTATCTGAATCAGATGATAAAGGCAGCAATGTAATTGTCACTGCTGAGCAAGATTCCTCTGGGGAGCACACATGGTCCAGAAGTCTCCTCAACAGAGCAATATTTGTTATTTTTTGTAGCGTCACTGTCATACACACCAGGGTATATAAAAATTCAACAGTGTGAGTCTTTTTTTTCTTCAAGTTCCAAATTAGATAAATGTGTTATTCTCTGCCCCCTTCACAGACTCCTTAGGAAGGAATATATGGTCAAAGTTACAGAATTTATGGGAAATGAAGACAAAGTGTTTGAAATAAACATCTAATAGGCCCAGCCCATAAAAAAGAAGAGTGAGAAATAAAACTCAATCGTTCTGGATTGAGTTGTCAAGCTGAAGTCCCTGAAAGACACAAAATACTAACTGAAAAAGGCATCCAGGTGGTAGTTCTTTTCAAACGCATATATCTCAGTCTATGTGCTAATTAGAACACTTGAAAATTCACTATAACAGTATCTCATATGGCCTGATCATGGTTTTTCTCTCTGAGATGGTTCATTACCTTTCTTCATATCTTTTTTTTTTTGACCTGCTACTCTTCAAGGACATTTTTCCCCTAAATGATCTTAATGTGAAGAGCTTATTAAGTACAAAATGGAGTGATATGGTCATCATCTTATCAAAGTGGGCTGACCATACATTATAAATTGTGTGGTCTTATGACTGCTATTTCTATCCATACAATTCTTATCATCATCCTAAAAAATAACATCCCTCAAAATACGTTTTACCAAATGAATAATGGGGCCATATGGACACCATGTAGGAAAACACAATTAAGAATAATGAATTTTAAGCAGTTTTCATAGTAGATGTCTGAAAACATGATATGTTCACTGATATTTGGCATTGTTTTAGAAAAATGCTTTGCATCATTCTGCTAATGCTCTTTGTCTTAAAGCAACTTGTAGTATCCCCATTAATCTGAACAAACTCAACAAACACAGAGCAAGGCTGTTTTGGCAGAAGGACAAAGGACACTTTCCCCTCAGCTCATAACAAATTGCTTTCATTAAGAACAAATGGTCTTAGAGCATTATTCTACTTGAATCTCTGCCTCGTGACAAGCCCAAACGGTAGACCCAATGCTCATTGTAAACAGTAACAATGGGTCTCAGCTAGTGGAATGTTCTTTTGCAGTTTAAAAACTCCATATTTTGGGAGCATAAGACAGGCCACTTCCAATCATAAATCACCAATTTGTGATAAATTTCAATAGTTGTTATAGCTTCAGACTTTGTGATTAAGACAATTCTGAATGGAATTCACTAAGTGGCAGAATTTTTTTGGATATTTTTAATGTTTATCAGAGATAATGCTTTTATAAAGTTGCATTAAGAAATGAATATTTTATAGATTTCTTAAAGGAAGCACCTATTTCAAAGTTTTTCTGCATTTTCAGGATCTCGATCTTTAGAGAAATATTTGTTTCAAATATCTTTTAAGTAATTCTTGCAAAACTTGAAATATCTCACACCAAAAATAAAAATTATTAGCTTAAGTACAAAATAAAAGGGAATTGTAACATAATATAAAAATAATATTCTGTGTTCACAATTTTAGCTGATTTTTTTTGAATCATTGAATTTTTTCTTATAAACCTCCAATCAGTGAAGCTTATAGATAACAATTTATAGATATTTCACAACATGCCTTTAACTTCTATTTTTAAGCATGCTTGATTTTGAAATAATTTAAAATCAGTATTTAATACATGAAAAATAGGTTTCAAGTATGCACATCAACTAACTCTTTATAAGGCTATTCTATTATTTCAATTGACATATTACATCTTTACTATGCATTTATAAATTTTAGGTTTCAGCATACTACAACTCAGCAGTTTAAACTGAATCAGATTCCCAGACACAAGAGATATCTTTAAAAGGAAGATTAAAAATCAGCTAAGTGAGAATACTTCAAAAGCTCACTGGCCTTGCCCTGAGCAAGAAGTTGAGGAGAGAGGAGGGGTCATAAGAAGTACATTTTGTGTTTGAATAAGGAATTGATTTGGGGAAGAACTCCAGGCTAGCTGAGACAGAAGATCATAATTTTCAACTCTTGCAACACGTCAATAAAAGAACATTAGAGATCTATCCTCTAAAGAAGCAGTCTATCTTTTGGTTTCAACATCATCATCAAAAAGCATTTTTGTTTTTCACCCAGTGGTTTCTCCACAGGAAGCAGTATGGATTGCCTTGAGTATGGGAAGCAGCAACATAAGAGTCACCATTATTTAATAAATCCTTACATCATAAGTAAGGATGGTTGCAAAGAGTATCTTTACATTGTCAGTCTTTGCAGCCTCAAACACATATGCCAAGAGGAAACAAACAGATTCATAATTAAACCCATTTTCGAATCAAATAAGATCAAAACAAACAAGTGACTCTATCAAAACATTATAGATAAACCAATATCCTTCACTTGTATTTCTGAAATGTGTGATCACTTTTTCCATCATATAATTTACTGACCAGTCCTATAATTATTTTAGGAGTGCCTAGTACGTACAATCATGGAGATACAAAAAACAAAGTCCCAGCTGAAAAAAGAGGCATAATTTCTATTTAACGATCAACAATTTACAAGGTTATACAGTTGAAAGAAAAAAAACATGCTCTAGAATACTGACTCCGTTAAAAGAATAATGTGTTAATAATTTTTTTTTATAAAAGCCCAAAGTCTTGAATTTGAGAAACTTTCAGCTGGGGTACATCATACATTCAATGATGGCAATATTGTTGAACTTTATCTGTAGCCTAATTCTCTCTGACATTTGAAATAACTATGGGAGAGAAAGAGAAGCTCAAACTATCAGCAGAGAAGAGAGAAAAAATCTTTGTTATTTGACAGACCTGAGTGGTTTTGATTTGAAAAAGTATGGACCTCATTGTCCAGAAGGTATATATCCCTCCCGAAGCTCTAATTCCTGCTGTAGACTTTGACAGCTCAACCACCAAGCTGGCTTTGTCCTTGGAATCAGGGACCATAATCTGGAAAAGAAGGTTTTTCCTCCTAAGTTTGTTTAAATCACATTTTCCAATTCTTCTCAGCTCTGGTTCATGATCACTGATTCTGATTTCTGCCCTACTTCTTTTCTGATTCTAGTTGATCCTATATGGAACCTTGAAAGTGCTCCATTCTCACCTTCTAACTTGTTTTTTTTTAAAAACTGGGTCAAAAGGTGTTCAGCCTAAAGTAGGTACTTTCTTCTTGCTTCTTTCTCCATCTGTCAGAAGATTCACAGTGGAATAGACCATTACATCACATTTTATCAGAATGCACCAACCAGTGTACTAACCCATGTCATCACGTACTTCAAACTAGTAATTACAGGCAATGTTGCTAGATGTGACATAGAAAACGTTTCAGAAGTCAAAGGAATTTGTGAATCAATATTCAGAAAACAAAGATCATGGCATCTGGTCCTGTCTCTTCATGGCAAATAGATGGGGAAACAGTAGAAACAGTGTCAGATTTTATTTTGGGGGGCTCAAAAATCACTGCAGATGGTGACTGCAGACATGAAATTAAAAGACACTTACTCCTTGGAAGAAAAGTTATGAGCAACCTAGATAGCATATTCAAAAGCAGAGACATTACTTTGCCAACAAAGGTCTGTCTAGTCAAGGCTATGGTTTTTCCTGTGGTCACATATGGATTTGAGAGTTGGACTGTGAAGAAAGCTGAGCACCGAAGACTTGAAGCTTTTGAACTGTGGTGTTGGAGAAGACTCTTGAGAGTCCCTTGGACTACAAGGAGATCCAACCAGTCCATTCTGAAGGAGATCAGCCCTGGGTGTTCTTTGGAAGGAATGATGCTGAAGCTGAAACTCCAATACTTTGGCCACCTCATGTGAAGAGATGACTCATTGGAAAAGACTCTGATGCTGGGAAGGATTGGGGGCAGGAGGAGAAGGGGACGACAGAGGATGAGATGGCTGGATGGCATCACTAACTCGATGGACGTGGGTCTGGGTGAATTCCAGGAGCTGGTGATGGACAGGGAGGCCTGGCGTGCTGCAAATTCATGGGGTCGCAAAGAGTCGGACACGACTGAGCAACTGAACTGAAGTGAAATAAACTAATTCAGGGTTCTTTAATACGCTAATAAACACATGAATTTCTAAGGGGAGGTGTGCTGAAGCTTATTTGACATATGTAAACCTGTTTGATCAAAGCACTCCCACTTTTTATTTGCAGAACCCTTCCAAAGCCTTATACAGAACTCATCTTGGAGAAATTCTTTTCCTGAGATAAATGAAGTAACCCAGGCTGAAAAGTCCTCATCTAAATTTTCAAGTTATTTGGGTAAATAAGCTATCAAACTTTAATTTTTATATGAACAGCTTTTAAAAAATAAAATTCTTGAATACTTGACTGATCAAATGTAACTATTCTATATTTTCATTTAAAGTTTTTCATAATAAAACAAAAAAAACAAGTTTCTATGCTCTTAGTCTAAAAATCACAACACTGTCATATCTAATTACTATCAGGTCTAGAATGACAAGAACCTAAAGTAATTATGTGATACAACCTTTTATAAATCAGTGTAACTAGGCTGTGTATGCATGAGTGCTGAGTCTCTTCAGTCGTGTCGAGCTCTATGTGACCCCATGGACAGATTCCTCTGTCCATGGGATTCTTCAGGCAAGAATACTGGAGTTGCCGTGCCCTTCTCCACGTGATCTTCCTGACCCAGGAATCAAACCCACATATCTTGTGTCCCCTGAATTCGCAGATGGATTCTTTACTGCTATACCACCTGGGAATTCAATACATACATACATATATAATATATATATAAATATACACACATATATCTCCAAAAATATATAGAGAGATATACAATGTATATGTATATATGTATAGATAATATTATGCTTTATGTAATACATATTACTTTCAGGCCCAAGTTACAATGTCTAATAATAGTTAATACTAGATTGTAAATTCACTGAACTCAAAACCACATTTTTCTTTTTTACTTTTGTTTCCTCTATAACACTTATACAGTGTCATTTATAGAGTAGGTAGTCAGTATAATAAATGATATATAAAAATACACAGATAAGTCTCATAGTGAGAGAAGAAAGGAACAGAAGCAGGAGGGAGGAAAATAAAGGTTACACAATGAGTGTAGTTAATAATATCCTAAGTGTTTATTGGATATCTTCAGTTTCCAGATTCTATGCTAAACACTAGCCAAAATATAAAAAAATGGCCTGAACTTAGAAATACCTAGCCTAGTAAGACAGAAAGGTATTTTAATAAATAATACCTTAATGATGTTATAGGACTATAATAGAAGTATGTAAAAGAATCAATGAGAATAAAGACAGAACAGTAACTCCTTGCAGGGAAGGAGGCCTTGGAAGCAATTAATATCTGGATTGGAACGTGGAGGGATTGGGTTTTATTAAACGGGGAAGAGAATGGGAGAAGTCCAAGAGAGAAAATGTCACCAGCAAGTGCACGGAACACTGAGAAGGTACAGTGTACTCAGAAAACAGCATATTCAAGATTGTGCTATCAAACAGATGGTGGGGTTGAGAGTGAGATGGGGAAGGAGAAATGTCTCGATGTTATGCTACAAACTTGGACATTCATAGATTCTTATTTCCCATGTTTATTTAATTGAAAGCATTTTCTAAGTATTGATGAAACTTCAATAATGACTCATGACATGGATAAAGAACAAAAACCTTTATCAAAGACTAATTCATTGCAGCAGAAAATTATCAATAAATGTCAAAATAATACCATAAATACATTTGAATTTGTGGGATAATAATACATAAATAATTTACTCCAGTTTAATCCAATAAACATTGTACAGCTTCCAGGAAAGTTGATAAATGATGCCTACTTGGTAGCAGCTGTGCATAATGTGATCATATTTGTGACTTCCTGGAATTCTTTGCCATGGCACAAAAGTTTAAGACAACTATTAAACTTCTTTACATTGTAATTCAAAGTACATTATTGAAGGAAAGCTCTTGTCATCTATTTTCTTTTCTCTCCATAAAACAGAGTTTGGGAATCATCACAGTAGACATTGGAGAAAGAAATGAAAAGTAAAGAGGTTCCCTTTGGCAAGGAGATACAGTCTGTATGCTCCGAGTAACTCAGTTAAAAAGAAGCAACATCCAGAAAACTCCTTAAAAAGTAATGTTACTAATAAGAATTTCAAGTACCATAGGAAGACAAAAAAGGGTTTTTATTAGAAAAGTCCTATGATGCCAAAAATGTCACTATCTACCTGTTCACAGGAGGGTAGATCCTTGCAAACAAGTTATTTGGGAAGGAAGGCCAATTAAATTTTGAATTATTGCCAATTAAGAAGAAAAAAATTCTAAAGATAAAACATAGACAAGACTAAATTATCTTTGAAAGCAGATGGAAAATGGCCAATTTAAATTAATTGCTATGTTTAACTTAGAGTTATTATTCTCTAGATTTTTTACTGTTATCACTGCTACTTATCATGTTGATAACAATACCAAAATAATAGTAAATGTTATATAGAAAGATACACCTAGAATAGAATCTCAGATATGTCACAAATCAATTGGATTGCCCTTGAGTTATTTTCTTGGTCACTCTGAGACTTAGTTTCTTGTGGTTTTTAATTTTCAGAATGAAGAAATATTCATTTAATTGTGCTTTTGCAAAAATTAAAAAAAAATGATACTGTTATTAGCATTAAGCCTGATATATACTGTCAAGGTTTGAATCCCCACAGAAACAGGCCCTTAGACAAGAATCAGAATCTAAGCATTTTCTTTGGGAAGTGATTCCAGGAAACACTTTTAGATACATGCAGGAGTGAGAAAAACAAGGGAATAGTCAATAAAGTGCATTATCTAGTCTGCTACCCTTGGGGATACTACTGCTCAAACCTGTGAGATAGTGTTAAAAGCTCCTCAATGATGTCCCAGACAAGGGATAAGAGAAATGAGAAGGTCAGTCCACTGAATCCCCATCTACTGTTTGCGAATGGCTGGTTTCCCACAGCCTAGGAGTAGGAAGCCAGAGAAGGCAGTGGCACCCCACTCCAGTACTCTTGCCTGGAAAATCCCATGGATGGAGGAGCCTGGTAGGCTGCAGTCCATGGGGTCGCTAAGAGTCGGACACGACTGAGCGACTTCACTTTCACTTTTCACTTTCATGCATTGGAGAAGGAAATGGCAACCCACTCCAGTGTTCTTGCCTGGGGATTCCCAGGGACTAGGGAGCCTGGTGGGCTGCCATCTATGGGGTCGCACAGAGTCGGACACAACTGAAGCAACTTAGCAGCAGCAGCAGCAGCAGCAACAGGAGTAGGAAGCAGATGTATGAGCTCAGTCAGAGTATCACCAGCTTCTGAAGCTAAAAGTTAAAACCCACAGTCATTAATCTGAGTCAGCCATTTTCTTTCTACTTGCCTTTAGCAAGTGGAGAATATGGCACAACACTGAGAGCATCTACCTGTACTAAAACACTGATACTGTGGGTAGGCAGTAGGCTGTTATTCAGATTTGCATTCCCAGTACATGCATGTCATGATAGGTACTGTATAAATGGACGAATGAACATGCAGATGAATGAGAGAATGAATTAATGAACGAAAGCAATTTAGTTTTGGAACAAATATAACTTTCTTTTCCCAGAACCTTGTTTATCCCTCAGAGATATTGGAGGTAAACTGTGAATATTTTATGGAATTATAAACAGGTTCTGAGAAAAACTCAAATCTAAAAGGATTGAGATTATTTATTTTGTTATTAGACACATGTTCTCATACTATTCATATGAGGAAATCCAGAAAAATTCATCAGTTCACCAGAGAAACAGAATTTAAAATGAGTTACTCACCTCGTACTAGGTCACATTTAGGTTCTCAAGTAGCTGATATAATAAAGATAATCCATTCATATTAACCTAACCTTGGCTTGTTTATTATTACAGTAGACCCAGAAACCAGCTAACAAAATCTTTCCTTGTATAAAATAAGAAAGAAGGCACAACCTTGAGCTGCTGATTCTGCAACACTGCTAGTCATTTCTTTATGATGCTTCCATGCTCAAACTATTTTCACAAAAACTGCCTGAATTTTTATATATTCTAACAAGGTTGTAGTACCAAAAAGTTAAGTGTTTCTCTTTTAAATGCTGGTATCATTGGGAGGAATAAAGAGCTTATAAGTCACTCACAAGTTAGCAGGAATTCATTCAAATAATAATAAATATCATTATTGGGCTCTTTATAGTTGTCATCACTGGTTAAGCTCATTTATTTTAGTATTTTATTTACTCTTCACAAGAGCCTACTGAGCTACTATTAGTATTAGTCTTATTTTGCCTGTGGGAAAATTAAGCTTAAGAGTTTTAAATTACTCTTTGGGCTCACACAGCCAAAAAGTAGAAGAGCTATGTTTCAAAGCATGTTAGTTCTTTCCAAAGGATCTGTGTTCCCCCAAAATGTCAAGAATGTGGCCATTTTCAACACTGATTTATTTGGTCACGCACTGGTTAAATAGTTTCTGTGGTTTGTCCAGGATACTACCTAACTTTTACAGCGTTCTTTCTAAAAGAAAATATGTTCAGTCAAGCAACTGACTTCTCTCACCCCCAAATCAGAGAAGGCAATGGCACCCCACTCCAGTACTCTTGCCTGGAAAATCCCGTGGATGGAGGAGCCTGGTAGGCTGCAGTCCATGGGGTCCCTAAGAGTTGGACACTACTGAGCGACTTCACTTTCACGCATTGGAGAAGGTAATGGCAAACCACTCCAGTGTTCTTGCCTGGAAAATCCCAAGGGACTGGGGAGCCTGGTGGGCTGCCGTCTATGGGGTCGCACTGAGTCAGACATGACTGAAGCGACTTAACAGCAGCAGCAGCACCCCCAAATGGCTGGCACACATCCCACTTATAAGCCAAGGACTGTCACACACTCCATGGCAACCACATGAATGGAAACAGACCATAAGGACTTCACACCCGTGCTACGCTCCCCACCTCTGCACTCCTTGTTCTGCCTCTGATCTCTAGTCTCAAGGGAGTCAGCTCTCATCTTCACCATTCAAGAATACCGGCTTCTCAAATGCAAGCAATATAACTTGTTTTAAAGGCAAATTATTCTCATAAATTGCCCGAGTATGCTTTCAACTTGAAAAGCCAAGTTTTATTCAAAAATGCTCATCCATTATGACTTACCATAACAAAGGAGGAATTTTGCTTCCAAAGCTAGTTAAAAAAAAAAAAATCTGTTTATTAGATTATAGTGGAGCTTTAGTGCTAATTTTGAACTTTTATTACATTTTACTTGATGCATGTGGAAGAAACTTGTAAGACCTAATGATAAAATGAGTTCAGTTTATTTTTAAGAGAAAGCATTCTAATTTCCTTTCTCTAACAGTTACCCACTCAGTACAAATGCATGATCTTACATTGCTGCTTCCCAAACATAACCTCAAAATGACTACTCAAGGAACACTGCAAATTTTTAATCTTTAGTATGCATTTTCTCATCAGGCATCCAAACTCAAAAGAGATTAGCTTTTCCTCAAATGAGGCCTCTGTACATTCTGGTAGGACCTTCCTGCTACACACACTTACTGGAAGTCCGAAGCATCCTTTCCATCATCCCTGACTGGGGTCTCCATTCTCTGTCAGGTACCATTTTATCTACTTGTTGCAAACCACATGTAAGCATCTCTGATCACCATGCCAAATCCTCATTTCAATCCCAAAAAGAATGCATGCCTAGAAACATCTTATCTTCGTTTCACCTCCAGGCCTCCTGATTCACAGTTCTGAATGCATGCCCATGAGCATAATATAGAATAAGCCCTAACAGGTCTCAGAAAGGCCTCTTTCATCTTTAATATTATATATATATATATATTACTTTTTAAGAAGAGAGAAAATTTTAAACATGTGTATATTAATTTTGAAAGAATACTTTCAAAAGTTATGCTACTTTTCTTGTACTGTTGCACTGAAATAAATATGCAGAAACAATATTTGGGATACTGTGTGTGATTAGGCTGTGTAGGGTTTTATCATTATATTTTAAAGAAAAGGCCTTAGAATAAATGTAACTAAGGCAGAAAGACCGATTGTGACAAAGTAGATAAACTTTACCACTTCGGTAGATTTTCTATTTAACCATTTAAATACGTGTAATTGGTTAAAGTGTGAAAACTATGAAAATATAAAAATGCATGATTATCTTCTACTAATACAACATTCTCCTGCTGTGTGGCTAGAAAGCTATCCCTATTTGCAGCTGCACTTGTTAAAAATGGAAAGGGCTAGACCTCCTCCAGGCAGTGAGGTGAGTCAGAACCTCTGGGAGCACTTCAGGAATCTGCATTTTACAAGCACTGCAGGTGATTATTATGCACAGTAAGTTTAGCTATCGCTCCCTCCAGACTTCTCTTTTTCATAGCTACCAGGGAATCGCTTGCAAAACTCATTGCCATCTCTATCCTCGATTGCTCCCCAGACTCACCCTATGGTGTTTGTCCAGGCTCTGGTCTGACCAGGGCCACTCCACTACTCACTCCCTGTGTCTTACCATTGACTCATCTCACACATGAGGCCACTCTTAAGGGGAAGCACTGGTTGGGTTGGTTCCCCCTTCCTCTGCTCAGTGACCTCAACTTACTCAAAAGCTGGCATGAAGCAGTGGATAAGAGTTAAGCCTATAGCAGCAGACGTGCTGGCTTCAAAATCCTGCCTCCACTGACCAACTGTGTGGCTTTGGACAAGGTTTACTGCCTCTTCATTTCTTTTCTATAAAATATAAGTAGCATCTACCTCTCAGCATTGTGTTAAGGGCTTAATGAGTTAACATATGCAAAGTACTTAGTACAGCATCTGACACACAGGAAACTCTGGGAAAATATGAGCTACCATCATGATCTTATCCCAGTCCTCCTAAAGACCATGACTTAACCGCAAAGAACATGCGTGTATAGAAACAAATTAGAGGAAACTACCCAAGCTATAGGACTCTGGGGGTGCTTCTCAAATTATGCCCCATAGGCAAAGACTCTTATGCTTATAAAGAAAGGTAACTGTGCTAGGGTTTCTACCTTTGAGCAAGGAATTCGCAGTGGCATGACAAAGTAAGCTGGCATTGAACCAGAATTTTAGTATCTGGAAACCAACGTAATTGTGTAAATGAAACAAGATGTCTCAATGTAGCGGACAGCATTCTAGGAGTGCTAAGGGAAGTAAGCAGGGGTAATAAGGAGAATAATAAGATGAAAAGTTCACCCCCAGGAAGAGCTATGTGTATGTGCGTGTCCATGTGTGTTTAACCTTCCTTTTTTCTCTGTCCTCACTGCAGCCACAACCATCCAGGACATGGAATTCCTGCCTCCCTCAAACAGTCTTGCTGTTAGTAGTTACATCTGTGTTTCCTAATTTAACAGTTAATTAAGTGAATTTATAAATCTTTTGTTAGACTCCAGAAGAATTTCCAGCTATTCATATCACATTTTAGTTCTGCATATGGTAGGTGTGATTTGAATTCCTGGAATCATTGGGTTCTGTTGGCAATTTATTCTTGGATTTGATTGGATACTTTTACCTCCAAGGCAATGATCTTTGCTATTCTTAATGCTATGAATACAGTACAACCTTACTAGGAATTCAATATGTCTGCTTCTCAATAGAGTACAGGAACCTAATCACTTAGTTTGCACACACTTAACCCTATTTTTGCTTCATAGAAGATCCTCAATATTAGTTGTGTAATGGTTCAATGAATGAGTTCAATACATGACAAAGCTTACAAGCAGGAAGAACATCTGAAAAAGAAAGATAACCAAAGTTACACATAAAAGTGATGAACTTACGATTTTCATATTGGATATACTGAGGAGTATTTATTTCCCCCATTTTAGTCATAAATGCTAAGCCACTCAGGAATGCATATTCCACAAGAAGGTCTTGAAACCTGAGAGTGTTTTAGGGAAATAGAAACATGCATAATCAAAATTATAATTCACTATGGAGACCCAGGCTTGATCCCTGGGCCAGGAAGATGCCTTGGAGAAGGAAATGGCAACCCACTCCAGTATTCTTGCCAGTGAAATCCCAGACAAAGGAGCCTGGCAGGCTACAGTCCATGGGGTTGCAAAAGAGTCAGATACAACTTAGCAACTCAACAAAACAATGGTGAGTGTAAAAATTATAACGTATGTTAAAAAAAATGATAACTAACCTCATTCAATATAAAAAAAATCAGAGACACCTTAGTGGATGATTTGACGTCAAAGTGAAATTTTAAGAGTAGGGAAGATTACTATTTTTGGATAAGATTGCTGGGTCATAGAAGCTCAATGTTCTTGTTGCAACATTTAGATAAAATCTGGAAAATTACAAAATCATAGTTTTAATGATTGAAGAGTGATGGAAACAATCAGGACTACTTGAATTGGGGTTCTGCCTTCATAGGACAGAATAAAATCTTCTGTAGCCTTTCAGAGCAGAGGAGATAGAGACCTAACATGTTCTTAATGGCCCGAGGAGAATCACGCACAATGAACAAGGTCAAACCAGAGACAGACTGAGTCTCCCTGCAACCTAGCTCTGACTGAACTCAATACCTGATTTGATTGGAGTTACCAGCCCCTCTTCCTTTATGCCTGACTAAAATAAAGGGGGGGAGTACTGCTTTTACTGATAGACTATATCATCTTTTAAACTATGCTTAGAACATAAGAGAAAAACTAATAGAAGCATGAAGCAATGAAAAATGTAATTAAAAGAGTAAAATGAAAAAATAGTACAGTGGAAGCATATCTATAAATAATCAAAATATCAGGTTTAATATATAGGTATTTTAAAATAATATATGTTAAAGAAAACCAGAGTAAGAGCTGAACAAAATGAATGAAAACAGAATTTCGGTAAAGAATTGGGATCTATAATGACTCAAATATATATTCTTAATATATATTCTCAAATAAAATGTCTTAACTTAGAATTCATTACTGGGAATTAAGAACATAAGAGAAGAAAGGACACAGAGATCAATAGAAAAAATATAAATTGAGACAACAGAAAAAAATAGAATATTATAAAAAATACAAGTGGAACACAGTCAAAAGGCAAGCGTATATATATATAATTAGAGCTTTAAAAGTAGAGGAAAGAGAATAGGGCAGAAGGAATATTTGCAGACATAACTGGTGAGAATTTTCCAAGACTTCAATCCTTACTGTCAAAAGCTCTACAACACTCGAGAAAGAAAAGTATAAAGAAAACATGCATAGGTAGAGTATAATTAAATGCTTTAAAAAAAAAAAAAAAAGACCGAAAAATAATCTGAAAAACTGCAAAGGGAAAACAAGATATTTTAAAGGAACAAGAGTAAAAAGGACAGCTGACTTCCCAGTATAAATAGTCAAATAGAAGGTAGTGAAATCACATCTTTAAAATGTGAAAAAAGAAAAAAGCATGAGAACATAAAATTCTATGCTAAAAAAAAAATCCTATAAAAATAGAGACAAAATAAGAGGTTATCAGACAAAAGGTTATCTTGCCTTCCAAGAAATACTAAAGAGAGATTTTAGGCAGAGGCAATTATCCTACAAGGGAGCATGACATTTTAGAAAGCTATCAATAGAAAAAGTAAATAAGTAGGTAAATATTCTAAAAATCAAAATACATAAGTATGACTTTAAGTGAATATTAAAATTACTAGAATAAATACACTGAGAAATTCATAAATAATCCAAAAGAGAAAATAACAGAGGAATAAAGGAATAAATAATAGAAATAACATTTAAAAAAATACAAATCAACAAAATGGTAGATATAAACCAAAGTATACTAAATATTAATGGACTCAAGACTCCAACTTAAAGACAAAAATTTCAGGCTGAATTTTTAAATGTCAGATACATACTGTTTATAAGAGATGAGATCTAAATATTAGGTAAACAGAAAATTTTAAAGAAAAGAATGGGAAAAGAAAGCCATTTTATTAATATAAGACAGAGTAAAGACAAGGCAAAGTGAAGTGAAGTGAAGTGAAGTGAAGTCGCTCAGTCGTGTCTGACTCTTTGCAACCCCGTGGACTGTAGCCCACCACGCTCCTCCGTCCACGGGATTCTCCAGGCAAGAGTACTGGGGCGGGTTGCCATTTCCTTCTCCAGGGGATCTTCCCAACCCAGGGATCGAATCCAGGTCTCCCGCACGGCAGGCAGATGCTTTAACCTCTGAGCCACCAGGGAAGCCAACGCAAGTATCACTAGAAATTAAGAGTGGCATTTTGTAATAAGAGAGTCAATTCGATAGAAATACAACAATTTTAGAAAATTACCCCAAATGCACACTTTAACAATTAAGAATGCTTGTTGATCTTTTGAGATCAACATATATGGTGACTAAAGAAAGTAGGATGCTGAGAATTTAGAGATGAATGGAGTTGAATAGGGACAGGGAATGTAGATTATGCTTTCAGTGTTTGGATGAGAAGGGAAAGAAAAATAAATAATTCAGGAGCTACCAAAAAGTAAAAGTCTCATATGTAAGTTAAACTTACAACATGAAAGACCAAGTTGTTTTGGAAAAAAAAACACTTCTATTGAATAGCACACTACTCATTTGTGTTGCTCTGGGTGTCAGACTAGGTTTGTGTCAGCAGAGCATCGATGAAAGTCCTGTCTTTTCCACTTATACTTGAGATGATCCTGGACAACTCATTTATCCTTCTCCTTTTGTAAAATGAAATGTTAGTACTAACCTTATACAGTCATTGTGAGACATAAAAATAATTTTTAAAAGAAAAGTGATTTAAAAATGAAGCATGTGAAATAAATGCTACTTATAAATTAAAAAAGAAAAAGACACAGTAGAGACCAACTTAGAAATTCTGCTTCCTTTAGAACTTAAGAAAACTAAATTTTGCATATACTGTTAAGTAGAAAGGTGCTCAATTCTGTCAGACTCTTTGTGATCCCGTGGACTATACAGTCAATGGAATTCTCCAGACCAAAATACTGGAGTGGGTAGCTTTTCCCTTCTCCAGGGGATCGTCCCAACCCAGGGATATACTCTTAGGACAATATCTATATTTTCTAACTGTCTGAGTTCTTTGTCTATAAAATATAAGTTCCACTTGGTGATGAAGTATTTCCAAGAATCCCAGATGCCCAACTTTGTGTATTCTTTGGTGTGTTGGGTCCCTACAGTGCTTCACCATGCAAATGCTATCTCTAGTCATTGTGATTTGCCTGTCATTTACAGCCATTCTAGTCTGCAAATCCTATGAGCTCTGATAAGAGAGTTCTTGAGCTTGCACTTTAAGATAATCAAACAAAACAGTGTTTGTAGAAATAGATTCCTATAACACTACCTTGTCACAGAACTTAACAAGAAATATCCCAACTATGTTTCAGTAGATAACAATAGCCACATAAGCACTGCATGCAGTAGGGAAGTTGCTAGGCAGATAACAGGACCAAGGATATTAAAAAGCTAACATTTCTAGCATATAAAATATTAAGCTCTCTATGGCATCTTCCTGACATTTTCAGCAAACGCAGAGAAACTTGATGAGGAGGAAACAGCATTAACTTATAAATTAAAAAACAAGGAACCATTCTGGCTGATGGGAAAGCCATTTCTCCTCTATGTTCTTATCTTAGCTGAGAAAATGCCTGATGTGGTTAATGATGCCAGTGGTGGTCACATCATATCCTCAGAAAATGGTTATACTCAATTTAAGTTGGCTGCTCCAATTCCTAATCATCCCTTGCTGTTTAATTTATATAAGAGCCCAGACACTTCTGCTGGACAAGCATCCTTCTCTATCCAAATGTGGTCCTAAATGCAAAGGAAAAACAGAGTTCAGTAAGATATAAGCACCTCAGCAGGCAAGATGCTGAGCACACCGATCTAAAATTCAGAGGGGTAAAAGTCCTAAAAAATACCCTTTGTGTGATATGCTTAGGAAAGCCACATAAGCTTTTTTCAGCTCAATAGTCCCTGCTCTAATTTTTTAACTCATAAGTTCACAGATGGTAGTTTTGTGTTGTGTCAGGCCTTCACCAGTGGCTTAGTGGTAAAGAACCTGCCTGTAACACAGGAGACACAGAAGATGCAGGATCGATCCCTGGGTCAGGATGATCCTCATGAGGAAGGCATGGCAACCCACTCCAGTATCTTGCCTGGAAAAGCCCAGGGACAGAGGAGCCTGGTGGGCTACAGTCCATAGGTGACTTAGCATGCACATCTTATCTAAGCTGAAACTACATTGCCCAGAATCTCCTTCCTGAGCAATTTGGGTCAAGGTCAATCATAAGAAAATGTGTGTGTGATGTAGGAGGCAGAAGTGAATAAGTAGCCATTGTGCTCTAAGGAATAACACTGGTGATAACTCACTTAACAGATTTCAATGTGTCCTTTCTTTAATGCTCCATGTACATTTCTCCTTCCTGACATGTGCCCTTACCAAATACCCCAAGCAACAAATTTGCTTCCTAAGAACCAAGAGAACTAAGAGAGGCAATGGTCATGAAGAGTCAAAAACCTTCAAGGCTTCCCCAGTGGCTCAGTGATAAAGAATCTGCCTGCCAATGCAGAAGATGGATTCAATCCCTGGGCCAGAAAGATCCCACATGCTGCAAAGCAACATGCGCCTCAACTATTGAAACTGTGCTCTAGGGCCAGAGAGCTGCAACGACTGAGACCGTGTTCCACAACGAGAGGCTGAAGCAATGAGTAATCCGCACACTGCAACTAAAGTAGCTCCCGCTTGCCTCAACTAGAGAAAAGTCCATGCAGCAATGAAGACCCTGTACAGCCAAACGTAAACAAATAAATAAAAACTATTAAGATTATTGACATTAAAGAAAAAAAAGAAAAAACCTTCATAGCCTTCTACGCTACTTTAGGACCCAGAAGCAACTCTCTGCAGGTTCTAAATCATCCATCAACACTAGGATTAATTAAGGATTTTTCCCTAAATCTTTTCAGGTCTTTACTTCCTAGCTCCTCTGACAATTGCGTGAGATTGGTTTTGTACAAAAAATTTCTTATTCCATAATATTCATAGTGATTCTGCATCTATGATTGAACCTCAAGTGATAAAATGAAATGCTGGTCAGTAAAGGCAAACTGGTTTTGATTTTGCTTTGTTTTAACTGTAAACAATAATCCTGCGAGTCTATGCAGACAAAAAACAATAAGAAATTTTAAAGTATCTCTAACACAAATGTGTTAGAAAGGGCTGACCGTACTGGCAACCCTGTGCAAGAGTACAAATGGAAGTCCCCATACTATACTAATAAATGTATATCGATTATAAGTTAAGCCAAAACTTCCAAATATGTTCTATTTTCTTACCTTGAAAAGTTAAAAATGCAAAAATAATTGAGTATGCACAAAGTTATGGTTTTGTGTGTCTTAAGTATCAAATCTGACAATTTTTTTTAGTCTTTCTAGTTATTAGAACAGTCCTTATTCATTTCAATTTGCAGAAACTCTGCATAGGCAGTAGTTACTAAAATTGTCAATAAAATTCTTAAAGCAATAGTTACACTCAGAAATAAACACTGAGTTTGATATATCACACTCAAACATCATAATGGGGACATACAATAAATTGTCTTTATGCATAAAACATTATAAAATATTTCAGTTTCTTCACATAAATCACTATTACTAAAATCATGACTTTTACTGTCTTTTAAAGCATTAACTAGATCTCTACTGTACACAGCAACATAAATTGTAGAGATCTGGTTAATGCTTTAAGAGTTGCATATATACAAATTTAATTTCAGTATGAATATTTTATAATGTAAAATGTTACTTAGCTTTCATGTGTACATGTTATATATAGCAGGCTAATTCATTTAAGTTTCTTAGGATGGTATGATGGTTTATGTGTCAACTTGACTGGGCCATGGGGTACCTAAATAAAAGGTTAAGGTGTTTCAGATGAGATTAGCATTTAAGTAGGTGGACTCACTAAAAATACATTGTCCTTCTCAATGTGGGTGGGCACCATCCAAATGTTGAAGGCCAAAATAGAACAAAAATTAGAGGAAGGAAGATTAGTTCCCTTCCTACATGCCTACCTGAGCTGGGACATAGCTCTTCTCTTTCCCTTGGATTGGAATTTACACTATCAGTTCCTCTGATTCTCCTTTAATTCTCAGGACTGGAATTATACCACAGGCTTTCTTGGGTCTCCAGCTTGTAAGAAAACAGCAGATTGTAGGATTTCTCAGTCTCCATAATAACATGAGCTACTTTCTCATAACCGCTCTCTCTCTCTCTGTATTACACTATACAAGCACTCACACATCTGCCCCCCACATATATATGTGTGTGTGTGTGTGTGTGTGTGTGTGTGTGTGTGTGTGTGTGTGTTGCTCAGTCATGTCCGACTCCAATTCCATGGGCTGTAGCCTGTCAGACTCCTCTGTCCATGGGGATTCTCCAGGCAAGAATACTGGAGTGGATTGCCATGCTCTACTCCAAGTGATCTTCCTGACCCAGGTCTTCCACATTGCAGGTGGATCCTTTATCAACTGAGCCACCAGGAAATGTATATATACATATATATATATGTATATACACACACACATATATATATATGGGCTTCCCAGGTGGTGCTAGTAGTAAAGTATCTGCCTATCAATTCAGGAGCCAGAAGAGATCTGGGTTTCTTCCCCAGGTTAGGAAGATCCCTGGAGTAGGGCATAGCAACCTGCTCCAGTATTCTTGCCTAGAGAATCCCCACGGACATAGGAGCCTGGCAGGCTACAGTTCACTGGGTCAAAGAGAGTTGGACATGACTGAAGTGATTTAGTAAACACACACATATAATATATACATACTGCATGCTATATATTGATTCTGCTTCTCTGGAGAACACTAATACCGATGATACTGTGTGTCTGACCAAAACGTTCTAGTCAAGAAAAGTAGAAAAATCAGAAAAAATAAAAAGAGTTTCTGTTTATAGGCGTCAGAGATTTGTGGAAACAGAGAGGACTAGAGAGCCCAAAATCCCGAAGCAGCAGGAATCCTGGAGAGGTACCTGACAGATCTGCAGCTGTTTCTGCCCTGGAACACTTCTGGCTTGATGTGCTCAGAATCAACAGTAGAAGCTTGGTTCAGCCAAAGGGTCTCACTGGGGGATGGAAAGGTTCGCAGAACTTTGGTGGTCTCTGGTTCTGAAGTGACAAAGAAAGTGAGACTTGAGAAGTGTTAAGTACAAAGAATGCATATCCCCCAAGAGACCTGTCAAATTCTAAAGGTACTTTGAAACTTCACATACAAAGGAAGTTTGTTATAAGCGCTCCGTCCTGAGATTAGGAATGAAAAAATGTATCACCATCCTGTTCAATATTATACTGGAGGAAATAAGAAAAGGAAATGAAAGGTGCAAGTGTTGAAATGAAATAAAACCCATTATTCTACATATGACTATTTTGTGACTATAGTAAATTAAAAGAATCCATAGACAAACTACAAGAATAGTTAATGATCACTGTATACAAAGTCAATAAACAAAATTAATTGTATTTCCATATACCAATATATCAGTCAATGTTTGCTGTGTAAAAACCACTCCTAAAACTTACTGATTAAAAAATTTATCTGTTCAGTTGCAACTCTGAACATCAACAATTTGGTCTGGGATAAGCTGAGCAGGTTCAGGTCTCAGCTTCTGGTCTCTTCAAGTCTTGGTTCAGCTCAAGCATACTCTCTGGTCAACTTCTGTGCCACTTAGAACTGGTTGGCTCGAGATGGCCATAGCTAGGATGACTCGACCCTGCTCAAGCTGATTATTCAGCAGCAGCAGGCCATCTTAGGCTTCTTTGCCAAGTATTGCTAGAAAATTATTCGGTCAAAGCAAGTCACAAGGCCATTTAGATTCTGTGAGTGGAGGAGTGGATGCTTCCTCTTGATGGAAAGAATTAAAGAATTATATTGGAAAGAATATAAATACAAAAGGGGTGGAAAACTAGGGCTATGGATGTAATTAACTGATCACAATCAGCAACAAAGTAATATAGAATTTACATAAAGATTAAATATAATATCAAAATATCAAATACCAAACATCTAGACAAGACAGAGTAACAGAGAAAAAAATCTCTTTCCACTTGACGCAATGAACAAATATATGAACAGTTTTTAAGAGAATGAGCATAAGGCAATGAAGGACAATGATCCCTAAAGGGCAAGAAATGAACAAGAGTCCAGTGACTGCTCCAACTTAATGCCTTAAGAAAGTACAGGGTAACAACATGCAAAGAATCCAGGTAGTGTCCAGGAAACTCCACAAGTTAAGATGAAGTGAAGTGAAGTGAAGTCGCTCAGTCCTGTCCGACTCTTTGCGACCCCATGGACTATAGCCTATCAGGCTCCTCCGTCCATGGGATTTTCCAGGCAAGCGTACTGGAGTGGATCATTTCCTCCTCCAGGGGATCTTCCCAACCCAGGAATCGAGCCCGGGTCTCCCGCATTGTAGGCAGACGCTTTACCGTCTGAGCCACCGGGGAAGTTAAGAAGACAGAGTTGGAAGTTCAGGGAAACAAAGCTGCTGGAGTCTGCCACCAGAGCACTGGAAAAAAGAGAGCTATCCAGAGAAATAAACCACTTTCAAAAGCAGATTGGCTTTAAACGTTAAACCCATACATACTGTATGATCCAGTCATACCACTGCCTGAGTATTTAACCAAGTGCAAAGAAAGCTTATATATGAATATTCATAGCAATTTATTTGTAATAGCCAGAAAACTGGGGGGAAAAAAACAAATGTCCATCAACAATGTCCATGAATAATTTTTGGATTGTTCATTTGTTTATAGAAATAAATTGAATTTTATTAGTCTTATCAATCCTCTTTCCTACAACGCTAACTCATTTATTAGTTTTAATAGGTTTTTGACGTGGATTCTTTAAGATTTTCTGCACATAAGATTAAATTAAAACCACAATGTGATACCACTACACAAAAAATGGATGGATAAAATAAAAATAACAGAAAATACCATAAGTTAGCAAGGATGGAGAATAACAGTGATGCTTACACTGTACTCCAGACAGTACAAATTAATACAGCCACTGTGGAAAACTGAAACTACACCTATGTATACATTATCCAGAAATTCTACTTCCTGGTATATACCCAAGATAAATAACTATATAGATTTACTAATAGACATGAATATGAGTATACAAAGCAGCTCTATTCAGTAATATTTCAAACTGAAAGTAACACAAATATCCATCTACAATAGAGGCTAAATAAAGTGTGGGCTTTTTCCACACAATAAAATACTATACAGCAATGAACGAATTACAAATATACAAATTACAAATACATGCATCAGTGGATCTTACAAATACTGAACAAAAATAGTCTGGTTACCACAGAGTACTATAGGATCCTATTTTTGTTGTTCAGTCGCTACATCGTGTCTGGAAATTTGTGAACCCACAGATTGCAGTATTCCAAGCTTCCCTGTCCTTCACTATCTCTATGGGGAGGGTGGTGAGAGGGGGGTTCAGGATTGGGAACTCATGTACACCCGTGGCGGATTCATGTCAATGTATGGCAAAACCAATACAGTATTGTAAGTAAATAAAAAAATGAAGAGCACCAAAAAAAAAAAATAATAAATATTAAAATATAAAAAAATAAAATAAAATAAAATGAATGTCCATTGATTCAGTGATGCCATCCAACCGTCTCATACTCTGTTGCCCCCTTCTCTTCCTGCCCTCAATCTTTCCCAGGATCAGGGTCTGTTCCAAAGAGTTGGCTCTTCACAACAGGTGATCAAAATCTTGGAGTTTCAGCTTCAGCATTAGTCCTTCCAAAGAATATTCAGGGTTGATTTCCTTTAGGATTGACTGGTTTAATCTCCTTGCTGTCCAAGGAACTTGTAAGAGCCTTCTCCAGCATCACAATTCAAAGGCATCAGTTCTTCAGTGCTCAGCCTTCTTTATGGTCCATTTCTCATATCCATGCATGACTACTGGAAACACCATAGCTTTGACTATTCGGACCTTTATCAACAAAGTGATGTCTCTGCTTTTTTAATACGCTGTCTAGGTTTGTCATCCCTGGAGGTGGTTATGGCAACCCACTCCAGTATTCCTGCCTGAAGAACCCCATGGACAGAGGACCCTGGTCCATGGGGTTCCTGGATACAAAAAGTCCATGGGGACAGAGTCAGACACGACTGAAGCAACTAAGCATGCCCACACTAGGTTTGTCATAGCTTTCCAAGGAGCAAGCGTCTTTTAATTTTGTGGCTTCAGTCACTGTCCACAATCATTTTGGAACCCAAGAAAATAAAACCTGTCACCACTTCTACTCTTTCCCCTTCTATTTGCCATTAAGTGATGGGGCCAGACGCCATGATCTTAGTTTTTGAATGTTGAGTTTTAAGCCAGCTTTTTCACTCTTCTCTTTCACCCTTGTAAAGAGGCTCTTTAGTTCCTCTTCACTTTCTGCCATTAGAGTCGTATCATGTGCATATCTGAGCTTGTTAATATTTCTCCCTGCAATCTTGATTTCAGCTTGTGATTCATCCAGTCTGACACTTCACATGATGTACTCTGCATATAAGTTAAATAAGCTGCATGACAACAAATACCCTTGATGAACTCCCTTCTCACTTTTGATCCAGTCCATTGTTTCATGTCTAGTTCTACCTGTTACTTCTTAACCTGCATACAGCTTTCTTATAAGACAGTTAATGTGGTCTGGTACTCTCATCTCTTTAAGAATTTTCCAGTTTGTGAGCCACACAAAGGCTTTAGCATAGTCAGTGAAACAGAAGTGGATGTTTTTCTGAAATTCCCTTGCTTTCTCTATGATCCAACGGATGTTGACAATTTGATCTCCGGTCCCTCTGCCTTTCCTATTTACATGAAGCAATACAGGACAACAGTCTGCAGTGTTAGAAGTTAAGTTAGCAGTTTCTCTTGGCAGTGCCTATGATTGGAAATTGCTCAATCATACAGCTATGTTCACTTTGTGAGAAACTCACTGGGTTTCACACTCGAGCTTTAGTCACTCAAATGCTCCCTATATTCCAAAGCATTGAGTGTGTCTGATGTCAGCAGCTGTACATGCCACAAACCTCCTTGACACTGGCATGCAGTCACCTTTCATTTCCAGACCATAGGGAATGAGATGTAGAAGAAGCATTCATTTCTTTGAGGCCTAAATGATATTAGTCACAAGAGCAAATATTCAAGATTACAGGTCCGAAGTGCCAGATCCCAAGGGACAGATGGCCAATGTGTTTTATCTGCAGTGAATTTGTGTTTGTTACATGCAGGGCTATCTGAAACACATGACCCAGAGCAGTGGCTGCACCTGCATGTATCTAAGGAGGTTCTGGTCTGGTTAGAATTTAACTGACATGTTTGACCATGAACTAAGGTTTCTCTTTCCCTCTACTACCTGTTACACACTGCATTATCTAAATACGTCTCCCATTTTTGAGGGGATTTTTAACATAAAATTTGCCTTCTTTGACATATTACCACCAGATTGTAGCTAAGAATGTTTCAGTCAATTCAGTTGCTCAGTCCTGTTTGACTCTTTGAGACCCCATGGACTGCAGCACACTAGGCTTCCCCGTCCATCACCAATTCCTGGAGCTTGCTCAAACTCATGTCCATCGAGTCAGTGATGCCATCCGCCCAGCTCATCCTCTGTTGTCCCCTTCTCCTCCTGTTTTCAATCTTTCCCAGCATCAGGGTCTTTCCCAGTGAGTCAGTTCTTCCCATCAGGTGGCCAAAGTATTGGAGCTTCAGCTTCAGCATCAGCATCAGTCCTTCCAATGAATATTTAGGATTGATGTTCCTTAGGATTGACTGGTTTGATCTCCTTGCAGTCTAAAGGACTCTTAAGAGTCTTCTCCAACACCACAGTTCAAAAGCATCAATTCTTTGGTGCTCAGCTTTAAAGATGTTTAAATTCCATTAAAAGACCAACAAAAAGGAGAGAAACAAAACAATTTGGTCCCAAAGAAATACGAAACAAATCTGGTTTTTCTGGTGGCTCAAACAGTAAAGAATCTACCTGCAATGCAGGAGTCCTGAGTTAGATCCCTGGGTCAAGAATATCCCCTGGAGAAGGGAATGGCTACCACTCCAGTATTCTTGCCTAGAGAATCCCATGGGCAGAGAAGCCTGGCATGATACAGTCCATGGGATTGCAAAGTGTCAGACACGACTGAGCAACTAAGCACACACACAAATATGAATGAAATTTCAAACTGTTCATTTGTTAGATTTGTGTTGATAAACTGTATCCCATTTGCTTCCGTGGTGGCTCAGAGGTTAAAGCCTCTGCCCACAATGCGGGAGACCTGGGTTCGATCCCTGGGTTGGGAAGATCCCCTGGAGAAGGAAATGGCAACCCACTCCAGTATTCTTGCCTGGAGAATCCCATGGACAGAGGAGCCTGGTGGGCTACGGTCCACAGGGTCACAAAGAGTCGGACACGACTGAGTGACTTCACTTTCACTCCGGTATTCTTTCCTAGAGAATCCCATGGGCAGAGAAGCCTGGTGTGCTACAGTACATGGGACTGCAAAGTGTCAGACATGACTGAGCAACTAAGCACACACACAAATATGAATGAAATTTGAAACTGTTCATGTGTTAGATTTGTTCTGATTAACTGTATCCCATTTTTGTACTCCTTACAATGTGTGAAAAGCGAAAGTGAAAGTGAAGTCGCTCATGTGTAGAAAGCTATAAACATTGAACTTGAGGTCTTTTAATTGCCCATATTGGTTTTAAGTGTCAGAGTCAAGACCTTATAGAGGGAATTAGCTATACATGGCCAAGTCATTGCTGTATTTGATGTATTTGCAAAATGGAATTTCTTACATCATGGAAATAAATCCATGAGAGGCTTGAGTATGGAGAAATAACCTCAGGAAGGGATACATATATATCACTAATTATCACTCTACAGGCAGGTACTCATGCAGATCATCAGAGGAGCGTGGTAGAGGGCTTTGCTTTATTGTCTCTCAGCTAGCTGATACCACCCCACTTCAGCTGCCCTCCCAAGGGAGGAGACAGGCCTTTTAAAAAGAAACTAGCAGCAGTTCTATGTGCTTGACAGAGCTCAGTATGCTCTGAGGAGTCTCCTGGGTAGTCCAGAGAGACCCGGTGGAACAACTGCCAAGATGAAAACAAATGACTTAGAGTGAGGTGGACACAGAAATACAGAGGAAGCAAAGAGGGGAAATGAGAAAATTCATTTATCCCTATATTAAGCAAGATGTTCTGTGAGCTCTATATATTACTGCCAACTAAAAGAGGAGAAAAAATCAGTTTATGAACTATATAATTATGCATAGAATATATTAAATATCTTAAAAATAAATTTACAAGCACCTGAAAGCTCATGAGGAATTGAGAAAAACTCCAAAAATTAATGTGTCTGCCTAATCTAATTTTCTTCTATAACATTAACAAGGCTGCTGAATCAATAGTTATAATTAGCTTGATTGTCCAAAGAGGACTGAACATAGTAAACATGAAAAACATTATCTTTGTTAAATTTCTAGTCCTAGGCCACTTGGCAAATGCCTCTAAAATGGGTAAGACAGGAAAAAGACAGGGTTTAGATTATCTTGGGTGTACAAGGGGATTCTTGTGAGCAATGCTCCTGTCATCCTATAGGGGAAAAGAGGTGGCATGATGTATCAAAGTGAATTCCTCAAGAATGTCATGCCTGTTCCTCTTTCATATCGTTATTAATCACTTAGATAAGATTGAACCATCAGACTCCTGAGTAGGAACTGGACAGTTTTCTATCAAGTCTGTTACTTCTGTTGTTGGAAAATATATCTTGACTCCTCCTCGTATACTTTACTCTTCAACATCACATACTTTCAATGCAGTATTTTAACAAAACTCCTTGAGAGAAATGAGGTGAAGAAATTCTGAAGAGACTGAAAAACAATAGAATGAAATAACCAAAGCTCAATTTTAGATCAACTTCTTGCTTTCTTCCTTTCTCTACCTGTAAGTCTGGCCCTTCATTGTACCTGAATCAGTAAAAGGAGGTCTTCTGTTCCCGAGAAAGTCTTTTTACATTCAACCAGACTTGCTTTCAGAGACGTTCCCTAATGATATATTTCATTGCTAATTTGCCACTCAAAACCATTCATTGCTCCCAAACTTCTTATCAAAGCACACAGGCCCTTTACAATCTAGACCCAATCTTTCTTTCCAATCTCACCTCCCACCACAACAGAACACCCTTGATTTCATAGCTACGTCAATTTTCTTTTGGTTTCCCTGACTTGGCTCCAATACCATGTTCCTATTTTCTGTGTGATGTTGTACAAAGGCAATTACAGATTGCTGATATTTAAAAGTATTTGTTTCACTGAATATTACCTAAATTTTAGAAAAGTTTTGGAAAAGGCTCAACACAAGTACCTCCTAAAGAATATATCTTACTAATTATGAATTTCACTGCAGCATCATGACTGCTAACAGAATACAGAAATTAGAAGTGCAATCTCTTCCAGAGTGCTAGAATCAGACTAATAATTAGTGATCTTTATATTATTAGGTTGTTGCAAACATAATTGCGATTTTTGCATTGTTGAAATTTGCCTTTTGATATTGGAATACACTCAAATAAATGTGGTTATCTTATATATCATTTTAACGTGCATTTCTTGCTTTATGGTTTTTTTCTTTTTTTGCTAATGACTTATTACTTGCTGTTTACTTTATATTTATTTTCAACTAGGGAAATAATGTTAGGGAAAAAACGCAAATACCAAGCAAAGCTAGTATGTTCAGGAAGCTATGAAAGAAACTGTTACAATAATAATTCTTTTCAAAAGGACAAATGCTCTCATGACAAACATTCTCTTGTACAGTTTATTGCAAAGTCATAGGCAAAAATTTCAACATAACCACCTTCATTTTCATCCCTTAGTAATAAACTGATGGAAAAGTGGGGAAATAAAAACTGAATAATCAGGTAACATCCAATTTGGATAACTGTACCATACTCACTCTTCTAATATTAAGTTAACCGTTACCCTGGACACAATTGTGTGACCACAGAGTACATGTGCAGGCATTGTTTCATAAAGAAAACATCTTATGGTTTCTTTGTTCAAAAAGAAACATCTTTTTTTGAACTGCTTTCATGACACTAAAAAAATGTATAATTGAAAAAAATACAAAACATACTTTTTTTTTAATGCTTTTCCCCTTACTCCCAAGCAAACTGCCCCAATTCCAGCTTTAGATATTATCCTTGACAATAAGCGGCTCTGTAATGAGAAAATGCCCATTCATTTATCTCAACACTAGGTCCATTCACCAAGTTCATATAAAAGCAACAAACCAAACCTGAGCTGTGGGACAACTGAAGGTGAACAGGCATTTACATTTTTTGAATAACTGAACCTACTTAATAAAAGCAACTGTAGTAAAGAATCTGCCTGCTGATGCAGGAGACCTAAGAGATGCAGCTTCAATACCTAGTTGCGAAGATCCGCTGGAGAAGGAAATGGCAACCCACTCCAGTATTCTTGCCTGGAGAACCCTACAAACAGAGGAGCCTGGTGGGCTACAGTCCAGGGAGCCTCAAAGAGTCGAACACAACTGAGTGACCAATTTAATAAAAGCAACGTTAAAATTAGGGATGAAGTTCTTATCATCAATCCCTGTGAATAGGAAAATTTTAAAGGGAAAGTGATTGTGTATTTTTTATATTTCAGATCCAGAGAGAGATGATTTTTAAAAACTGGTCTTTTCTCTTAAAACTCTCAAATAGCTGGGCTCAGAGAGGATCCACTGATGTGATTATAGAAACAGTGAAAATTTTGGCAACACCAGCAGAAATAGATCAAGAAATATGTTTGACTTTGGCCTTTTCTTTTTCAGTTTAAAATTCATAGTTTTGATTATTCTCCAGTGACTAGAGTCTGTGATACATTAGAACTGAGCTTGCTGCATGTAAGAAAGGGCATACAGGGTCAATACACCACTGGACTGGAGGGAGCCTTGCCTTGCCGGCCCCAGGGCCTCCTCTTTGAGGCTGTGTGCCTAGTTAGGTGGAGTCTACATTAAAAGAATGGGAAGGTGTTTCCTGCTGCTGCTGCTAAGTCACTTCAGTTGTGTCTGTGTGACCCTAGATGGCAGCCCACCGGGCTCCTCTGTCCCTGGGATTCTCCAGGCAAGAATATTGGAGTGCGTTGCCATTTCCTTCTCCAATGCATGCATGCATGCTAAGTCGCTTCAGTACTACTTGCAAATTGTGGGTTGGGGCTGTGAATATTGAAGAGACTCTACATAACAGACACTAATTTAGGTTGCATTATCAACTCTTGTGCTTAGTCCCTCAGTCCTGTCTGAATCTTTGCAACCCCATGGACTGTAGCCCACTAGGCTCCTCTGTCCATGGGGATTCTCCAAGCAAAAATGCTGGAATGTGTTGCCATGCCCTCTTCCAGGGGATCGAACTCAGTTCCCCTGCACTGCATGCAGATTCTTTACCATGTGAACCACCAAACTATAACTTTTCTTGCAGACGTTTTCTATCTGCCACTTGCCTTAGTCATATCTGAAAAGTTGATTTAATCATATAACATACTTCATCATATATCCTGCTTTTTTTTTAATTTGACATGGTAACATTTTACATAAACTTTAATATTTTTATTTCAAAAAATAATCGCTAATACTTTCATCATATACTGGTTACCATTCCAAACATTTCAAATACAATGTAGTTGATTCTCACAAACAGTTCTATGGCTGTGAGGGATATACTTGTTGTTTGCTATTTAGTCGCTAAGCTGTGTCCAACTCTTAGGCTATTACATCTCAATTTTTCAGATTGAGAAAACAAGCTGAGGCACAGAAAAGTTAAGTAACTTCTCCACTCTTACACTGCAAGTAGAGGGTGCAGCAGGAAAACAAACCCAAGCAGTCTGTCTCCAGTAGGCACTTTCACTTCTGAGTTACTCTATCCCTCATAACTACACTGGATGCCATGAAACATGTTTACCAAATATTTTCAAAATAGTACTCAAATATTAGACATTTAAGTTCAAAAATAGTTACTTTCTTTGTTATCTGAGCTAAAATTATTTGGAGACTTATTAAAAACCATCTCACCACAGATTATTTTTTAATTGGTAAAATACACTGTAATCTGAATTTTCACTTGAGCATTTAAAAATTATTTTCAATTAATTACCTTAAAATAATCTAGTTGTTTTAATAATTAGAGATCTGGAGAACATAGCAAAGTATTTAAACTTCAGAATGTCATATTTTCCCCCAACTTGTTTGTTACTTTTTATATGCTGTGTCAAAAGAATATTGCACAAAAATCATTACCCTAAGGATATAAGATTTCTTTTATGTTTATTTTACAATTTCACCCCAGATTAAATAAAATCTATTTTTTAAATTCTACATGACTTAAACCTTAACTAAGATAACTATGATTATAGGTATTTACTATAAAGAAGTTTTTTTTTCTTTCAGTGAAATAAATTTCAAATAGCCCTTTCTTCACTATAGTTATCAGAGAAGACAGTTCTTTAGGAAAATTTCTTCATACCACCAAAAATGTACCTGATAGGGGTCATGGACACAAAGCAGAGTACTCTGCTTGTTTGAGAATCAGGCAGCTAAGTGTCACACAGCTACTCTCATACGTAGAAAGGCAGATGTATTTTTCAGAACTTGAGCTGCTGGAGGAAAGCAAGATACTCTTTAGCAATTAATGGATTAAGAACTAATGATTGTTCCACTGACTGATATTTCTGTTTGGGAGCCAATACCATACTGTCTTAATTACTGTAGCTTTGTATTATAGTCTGAAATCAGGAAAGCCAATTCTTCCACCTCCATTTTTCTTTCTCAAGATTGCTGTGGCTATTCAGAGTCTTTTGTGTTTCCATACAAATTATGAAATTTTTTGTTCTAGTCCTTTGAAAAACCCATTGGTAATTTGATAGGGACTGCATTCAAACTATAGATTGCTTTAGGTAGTATAGATTTTTACAATAGTGATTATTCAAGTCCAAGAACAAAAGATATATCTCGATCTGTTTGTCTTGTCTTTAATTTCTTTCATCAATTCAGTTTCTGAGTCATGTCTGACTCTGCAACGCCATGGACTTCAGGCTCCCTTGTACATCACCAATTCCCAGAGCTTTCTCAAACTCATGTCCATTGAGTCACTGATGCCATCTGAGTATATCATCCTGTGTCATCCCCTTCTCCTCCTGCCTTCATTCTTTCCCAGCATCAAGGTCTTTTCCAATGAGTCAGTTCTTCATATCAGCTGGCCAAAGTATGGAAGCTTCAGCTTCAGCATCAGTCCTTCCAATGAATATTCAGGACTGATTTCCTTTAGGATGGACTGGTTGGATCTCCTTACAGTCCAACGGACTCTTGAGAGTCTTCTCCAACACCACATTTCAAAAACATCAATTCTTCTGTGCTCAATTTCTTTCAGGCCCAACTCTCACATTCATACACAACTACTGGAAAAACAATAGCTTTGACTATACAAACCTTCATTGGTAAAGTAATGTCTCTGCTTTTTAATATGCTGTCTAGGTTGGTCATAGCTTTTCTTCCAAGTATCAAGAGTCTTTTAATTTCATGACTGCAGTCACCCTCTGAGGTGATTTTGGAGCCCAAGAAAATGAAGTCTATCACTGTTTCTATTGTTTCCCCATTCATTTGCCATGAAATGATGGGGCCAGATGCCATGATCTTAGTTTTATGAATGCTGAGTTTTAAGGCAGCTTTTTCACTCTCCTCTTTCACCTTCATCAAGAAGCTCTTTAGTTCCTCTTCTCTTTCTACCCTAAGTGTGGTATCATCTGCATATCTAAGGTTATTGATATTTCTCCCAGCATTCTTGATTCCAGCTTGTGCTTCATCCAGCCAAGCATTTTGTATGATATACTCTGCATATGAGTTAAATAAGCAAAGTGACAATATACAGCCTTGATGTACTCTTTTCCCAATTTGGAGCCAGTCTATTGTTCCATGTCCAGTTCTAACTGTTGTTTCCTGACCTGCATACAGATTTCTCAAGAAGCAGGTCAGGTGGTCTGGTATTTCCATTTTCAGAATTTTCCACAGTTTGTTGTGATCCACACAGTCAAAGGCTTTGACATAGTCAATAAAGCAGAAGTAGACGTTTTTCTGGAACTCTCTTGCTTTTTTGATGATCCAGAGGATGTTGGCAATTTGATCTCTGGTTCCTCTGCCTTTTCTAAAACCAGCTTGAACATCCGGAAGTTCACAGTTCATATATTGCTGAAGCCTGGCTTGGAGAATTTTGTGCATTACTTTGCTAGCGTGTGAGATTAGTGCAGTTGTGCAGTAGTGTGAACATTCTTTGGCATTGCCTTTCTTTGGGATTAGAATGAAAACTGACCTTTTCCAGTCCTGTGGCCACTGCTGAGTTTTCCAAATTTGCTGACATATTGAGTCAGCACTTTCACAGCATCATCTTTCAGGATTTGAAATAGCTCAACTGGAATTCCATCACCTCCACTAGTTTTGTTCGTAGTAATGCTTCCTAAGGCCCACTTGACTTCACATTCCAGGATGTCTGGCTCTAGGTGAGTGATCACACCATTGTGATTATCTGGGTTGTGAAGAGTTTTTTGTATAGTTCTTCTGTGTATTCTTCCCACCTCCTCTTAATATATTCAGCTTCTTTTAGGTCCATACCATTTCTGTCCTTTATTGTGCCCATCTTTGCATGAAATGTTCCTTAGTATCTAATTTTCTTGAAGAAATCTCTATTATATAGCTGTAATTACTATAAGACACTGAAGTTTCCTGTGTAAGGTCTTTGTCTACTTAGGTATTTTATTATTTTTGCTGCAGTGATATATGGGATTGTTTTCCTAATTTCTCTTTCTGATTTTTCATTGTTATTCCTTTTGCTGCAGTGGTACATGGGATTGTTTCCCTAATTTCTCATTCTGATTTTTCAATGTTAGTGTATAGGAGTGCCCATGATTTCTGCATATTAATTTTGTATCCTACAACTTTACTAAATTCATGGATTAGCTCTAGTAATTTTCTGGTGGCATCTTTCAGTGAAGCCGCTCAGTCATGTCCGACTCTTTGTGACCGCATGGACTGTAGCCTAACCAGGTTCCTCTGTCCATGGGATTTTCCAGGCAAGAATACTGGAGTGGGTTGCCATTTCGGGAAAGCCAAGAGATAAGCCCATGCACTCATGGGCACCTTATCTTTGACAAAGGAGGCAAGAGTATACAGTGGGGAAAAGACAGCATCTTCAGTAAGTGATGCTGGGAAAATTGGACAGCTGTGCATAAAAGAACACTTTCTAACACAATATACCGAAATAAAGTGGATTAATGACCTAACTGTGAGGCCAGAAACTATAAAACTCTTAGAGGAAAACATAAGCAAAACACTCTTTGACACAAATCACAGCAATATCCTCTGACCCACCTCCTAAATTAATGGAAATAAAAACAAAAATAAACAAGTGGGATCTAATTAAAATTAAAAGCTTTTGCACAGAAAAGGAAACTATAAATAAGATGAAAAGAGAACCCTCAGAATGGGGGGAAATAATTGCAAATGAAAAAACAAAGGATTATTCTCCAAAATATACATACAGCTCCTATAGCTCAATACTAGAAACACAAACAACCCGATCAAAAAGTGGGAGGAAGTCTTACACAGACATTTCTCCACAGAAGACATAGAGATGGCCAACAAACAGAGGAAAAGATGCTCAATATCACTTATCATTAGTGAAATGCAAATCAAAACTACAATGAGGTACCATCTCTCACTGGTCAAAATGGACATCTTCCAAAAATCTACAAACAATAAATGCTGGGGAGAGTGTGGAGAAAAGGGAACCGTCTTGCTCTGTTGGTGAAAATGTAAATTGATACAAACACTATTAAGGATTGGTGATTCCTTTAAAAACTAGGAATAAAACTACCAAGTATGAGCTAGCAATCACACTGCTGGGCACATACTGTGAGCCAACCATAACTGAAGAAAAACACATGTACCCTAAGGTTCATAGCAACACTATTTACAATAGTTAGGACAAGAAAGCAACCTAGATGTCCACTGAGAGACAAATTGATAAAGAAGTTGTGGTACATATATACAATGGAATATTACTCAGAGGGACGGGATATATGTATATCTATGACTGATTCACAGTGTTGTATGGCAGAAGCCAACACAATACTGTAAAGAAATTACCCTCCAATTAAAAATAATTTTAAGAAAACCTAAGATTTTACTTCACCAGTAAATAATGTTTTTGGCTAGAACTAAAATGCATTTTTGTAATTACCATTAAGATTCCAAGTAAGAAATCCAGAGCCTGCTTTGGAGTGCCTCGGATAAAATGTGGAAGAGCCAGTAAACTTCACTAGGAAGTTAATTCTTAATACTGGTTGAGAATTCCTTCCACTTCCTGTGAGGCCCTGAAACTAGCTCATGGGTGCATGCTCAGTCGTGCCTGACTCTTTGTAACCCCATGGAATGTAACCCTCCATTCTCCTCTGTTCATGGACTTTTCCAGGGAAGAATACTGGAGTGGGTTGCCATTTTCTACTCCAGGGGG
This sequence comes from Budorcas taxicolor, assembly GCF_023091745.1. Classification (NCBI taxonomy): domain Eukaryota; kingdom Metazoa; phylum Chordata; class Mammalia; order Artiodactyla; family Bovidae; genus Budorcas; species Budorcas taxicolor. The sequence continues at coordinate 27,479,668 of NC_068918.1, forward strand.
ATTTCCTGACCCAGAGATCAGACCTCTGTGTCCTGCGTCTCCTGCATTGGCAGGCAAATTCTTTACCACTGAGCTGCCTGGGAAGCCTGAAAACTAAGCTCAGGGTCCCCTTAATAATATCTTACATAGTAAAGTATACAAAGCACTTCTTTATTTGGGGTTTAGTCCTTCTCAATAAATCTTTTATAGTTTTATTCACCTCCATGTAAAGAAACTTCTCTAAGAATGATTATAAATTGGCACTGGCAAATAGAAGGCTATTACATTTAAGCATTTTCACCTAAATTGGGTAAAATTTGGTAAGTAACACTCACTTTTTAAAATCCTAACTTTCATTTTCACCATAAAGTTTCCAATGCCCTACTCTGGTGTGGATGTACTACAAATAACACAAAACCACATTAACTAGTTCAATTTAAATCAGGCCCACAAATTAAGAGGAATTTTAATGCTGGCCAAATATGCTATATCTTTGACCTGTCCAGGCACTCTCCTCACCTAAACATGCCTCATGCCTTCTTCTTTCTCTTTGAATCCCAAATATTTCTTTCTTTATCCTGAATTGCAACTATGACCTTGCTTCCTACCTCACTGAGAAAACTGAGGCAATCAGAAGAGAACTTCAACAGGCTCTCACCACCAGCTCTGCTTACCCACCAGCATTGGTCACCATGTTTTAGGTCCTCCTATCTTCTACTCTTGCTGCCAAGCTTCATTTCTATGTATAACTAATTGAATCCATGAATACTATCCAGTCAAGGATATTGCTTCTCCAATTACTCTCTTTCTCTAATACATCAATACTTTCCTCTATATTGGATTACTCCTTTCAGCACATATCACAATGGTTTGCTCCCTCCTCCTTGAAATACTTTCCTTTTTTGGCTACTAGCACACTACCTTTTATTGATTTTCCTGCTACTATTCTGGTTTCTCTTTCTCGGTCTTTTTTGCTACTCCTTCTACCTTTTCCCAAACTTTATAAAAGCTGAAATGCTTGAAGCCTCACTCTAGAAGGGCACAGACCCGCCGTCCTTCTTATCCACACTCATGTCTTTTGCTATATCATTCAGTCTCATAATTTTATTTTTTTAATCACTTTCTTTAATGTTGTTTTTATTTTTTTTAATTTTTATTTATGTTTTAATTTTTATTTTTACTTTATTTTACTTGACAATACTGTATTGGTTTTGGCATACATTGACATGAATCCGCCACGGGTATACATGAGCTCCCAAACATGAACCCCCCTCCCACCTCATATTATCCCTCCGGATCATCCCTGTGCACCAGCCCCAAGCATCCTGCATCCTACATCGAACATAGACTGGCGATTCATTTCTTACATGATAGTATACATGTTTCAATGCCATTCTCCCAAATCATCCCACCCTCTCCCTCTCCCTCAGAGTCCAAAAGTCTGCTCTACACATCTGTGTCTCTTTTGCTGTCTGCATACAGGGTATTTCACCTACATGCTAACAACTCATAAAATTACAATTTCAGCTCATAGCTGTGCTCCAAATACCTTTGCAACATCTCCATTTTGATGTCCAACAGACTTCAAAGTCAACATATTAAGGTTACCAGATTAAATACAGAAATACAAATTTGGCCAAGAGAACTTCCACGGACTTGTCTTGCATTCCCATTTGCTAAATCTGGCGACCTTCTAACATGTTCAAAGTTGAACTCCTGTTCTTACTCTTACCCACAACCCTTCCCAAATCAGGTTATGTCAATCATCTTTACATCCACTTGGGATAAAACTTTGGAACTATCCTTTTTCACTCATATACCCCATTCCATAAAATCTTCTTGGTTCTACTTTCGACATATATCCAGAATCAGACTACTTTTCATTACGTTTCTTGTCCTTGTGATGCCCTTTCCGACAAACAAATCACCAATATCTCTCTGCAGGATCACTGCAGTTGACACCCAACCAGGCTTCCTTTAATAGAGCCTTACTCCTCTTACCATCTGAGCTTACCTTTTATCATTATAGTCTCACCTCTTACCATCTGGGCTTCCATGGTGGCTCAGATGGTAAAGAATTTGCCTAGGTTTGATCCCTGGATTGGGAAGATCCACTGGAGAAGGGAATGGCCATCTACTCCAGTATCCTTGCCCAGAGAATTCCATGAACAGAGGAGCCTCGTGGGCTACATTGCATAGGGCCACAAAGAGTCAGACATGACTTTCACTTTTCATACTACACTCTTACAGTTTCAGTTCAGTTCAGTCACTCAGTTGTGTCCGACTCTTTGCAACCCCATGAACTGCAGCACGCCAAGCCTCCCTGTCCATCACCCTCTCCCGGAGTTCACTCAGACTCATGTCCATCGAGTCCATGATGCCATCCAACCATCCCATCCTCGGTTGTCCCCTTCTCCTCCTGCCCTCAATCCCTCCCAGCATCAGAGTCTTTTCTAATGAGTCAACTCTTCGCATGAGGTGGCCAAAGTACTGGAGCTTCAGCTTTAGCATCATTCCTTCCAAAGAATACCCAGGGCTGATCTCCTTCAGAATGGACTTGTTGGATCTCCTTGCAGTCCAAGGGACTCTCAAGAGTCTTCTCCAACACCACAGTTCAAAAGCATCAATTCTTCGGCACTCAGCTTTCTTCACAGTCCAACTCTCACATCCATACATGACCACTGGAAAAACCATAGCCTTGACTAGATGGACCTTAGTCGGCAAAGTAATGTCTCTGCTTTTGAATATACTATCTAGGTTGGTCATAACTTTCCTTCCAAGGAGTAAGTGTCTTTTAATTTCATGACTGCAGTCACCATCTGCAGTGATTTTGGAGCCCCCAAAAATAAAGTCTGACACTGTTTCCACTGTTTCCCCATCTATTTCCCATGAAGTGATGGGACCGGATGCCATGATCTTCGTTTTCTGAATGTTGAGCTTTAAGCCAACTTTTTCACTCTCCTCTTTCACTTTCATCAAGAGGCTTTTTCATTCCTCTTCACTTTCTGCCATAAGGGTGGTGTCATCTGCATATCTGAGGTGATTGATATTTCTCCCGGCAATCTTGATTCCAGCTTGTGTTTCTTCCAGTCCAGCATTTCTCATGATGTACTCTGCATATAAGTTAAATAAGCAGGGTGACAATATACAGCCTTGACGTACTCCTTTTCCTATTTGGAACCAGTCTGTTGTTCCATGCCCAGTTCTAACTGTTGCTTCCTGACCTGCATACAGATTTCTCAAGAAGCAGGTCAGGTGGTCTGGTATTCCCATCTCTCTCAGAATTTTCCACAGTTTATTGTGATACATGCAGTCAAAGGCTTTGGCATAGTCAATAAAGCAGAGATAGATGTTTTTCTGGAACTCTCTTGCTTTTTCAATGATCCAGCGGATGTTGGCAATTTGATCTCTGGTTCCTCTGCCTTTTCTAAAACCAGCTTGAACATCACAGAGTTCACAGTTCACGTATTGCTGAAGCCTGGCTTGGAGAATTTTGAGCATTACTTTACTAGCATGTGAGATGGGTGCAATTGTACAGTAGTTTGAGCATTCTTTGGCATTGCCTTTCTTTGGAATTGGAATGAACCAGTCTGAGTGGTCCTCTTAAAACATAAGGAGATCATGCTCAGAGTAACAGCAATATGCCTTATAATGAATTATTAAGGCTCTCCTTGCTTTTTCTGTCTGACCTCATTTCCCACAAATCACTTTCCTAGAGTTGTTTACTCTAATCCTTGAAAACATCAGGCAAGCACATGCCTTAGAGCATTTCACTAGCTGGTCCTTCCACCTGGAGCTTTCTTTCCTCTGATATGTGAAAAACAAACCCGCTTAATTTCTTTAAATCTGTAATATCATTTTTACTGAGGGAAGCTGGATGACTATTCAAAAGGCCACTTGCTCCCCCCTCCCTCATCACTTCTAATCTCTTTATTTTATTCTTTCTTTTATAGCACTTATCAACCTTCAGTTTTCTTACTCAGGTTTATTTTCTGTTGTCTCTCTTCCCCTACTACAATGTAAGATTCACAAGCATAGGGATTTTGATTTTTTTTCTTTCCCCCTTTGAGCTCAATATGTAACCTTAGTGCTTGAAAAAGTATCTGGCATGCGGTGGTGATCAGTAAACATTTATGAAGTGAATTAATGAAAATTCAGTCTCAAATTGGGGCAATGGAGCCATATTCCTGGTGTAATAGTCAGAGTCTGTTGGAAATGGTATATCCTCCATTTCTTCCTATGAGACACAGGCTAAGGAAAATGCATATAAACAAGAATTCCTATTTCTTTCTGATACATTATCAGACACAACTTCAAAAGCACAGCATTTAAATCAAAATAAAACAGGCCAATGGAAAGAGCTTCTCCTCAGACCTCTATATGACACTGCTAAGTCTGAGTTTTCGGATATAAAACCAATAATGAGAAGTTAAATGTAGAAGTACTAGAAAAATCAACATGAGGATGCTGAACATTTAGATAAATACTTCCATCTGATTCTCCCTTACCTTAAGTATATTAAATGGAATACATTTAAAAGTAGCTTAATTTTAAGACAATTTCACCCACATCTGGTTGCAATATGTATTTTTCTTTTCGTAACAGTGTTTGATTGAAAAATCCAACACAATTAAAATTTTGGTTGGGTCTATATATATAGATGGCTCAAAGTCTACAAATGAACTAAAACATATCAATAATTAGAAGTTCAGTAGATCATAGATTTGCTGATTCTTTTGTTTTTAGCCCAATAGAACATTTATTCAACAGATGACTTACTGCCATTGTTAGAAGGCAGTAATGCATCTAAACCATGTTTGCTTAGCCTAGCAAAATAATAAATAGCGCTGCGTTTATCCTTTTGTTTCTAAGGCCAACTGTTGGCTTTATTTAATACCCTCTTAACATGCTAATAGCTCCTAATGGTCACATCAGCCATCAGTTAAACAAACCATTAGGTTGAGAAAAGAAATTTCAATAAAGGCAATTCACTAATTTGTTGATTGTTAATGGACATTAGCCCATTCAGACCTTAGCCTACACATATAGTTTAACTCAGAATCTATTATAGCAGTTTCTCTATACATAGTCAAGAGGCTAATTCGGCATTCTAAGTATTTCTATTTTCAGAAGACATGCTACTTAGATTTTTCTATGCAAATTAGATATTTCCAATCTGTGACATACACATAACGAAAAGAACCTGCCAAAAATACATTGACTTTCAAATTATGTAATATTCACACAGTTTATGATTAAGGATAAATTTACAAGGGTCTTCCTAATCTCTTTCTCAATTATTAAAGCACTGTTACTGCTATTTTAGTTTTAGAGCTAGTCATTTCTGTTTTAGATTCAAAGTATCTTTTATATGATCAAAATACCACATTATGATTCCAGAAAATGAAAGTCAAAGACATTGTTATAAATAAGACTTTGCTGTTCACTTCATGCTTGCCTTCACTGACAAGAGTTTAAATTGCTTAAAACACTTTTGTGTGTTGTACTTTCCTCTAATTTATTTAATTTTTAAATAGAAATGGGATTTAATGACTATTTTCAGAATGTTTACTCAAAATCTGATATTTGAAGTAGCAAAAAAAAAAATAAATTCATAGTTCTTCAATCTTAAAAAGTTAATATACATCCATGTTTCTTTTTGTAGTTGCATTATTTTTCTTGTGATAATTCCAAGACTTAAACTCAATTTTACACATTGTCAGACACCAAAGCACACATAGGACTGTGGAAAATCATGTGATTATACTCATATTTTACACAAATGCCATTCACATTATATAGTAATAGGGTAACAATTAGATTTGGTATGTAGTATAAAAGCCAAGCATTGAAAGAACTCAGGATTTCACGTTTTTGTCCCCGTTTGTCTTCAAAAGTAAGCATCTTGAATAACAGCTGAGCTGAGCCTGAAAATTCCTGGCAGTTTCAAGATATTATCACTATAACCTCACATTATTTATTACTTTACACAATTCAGGGAGAAGAGGTTTAAGGTGATTAAAGCAACCAAAGATTTAGGAATCAAGTTTCTGAGCTTTGAAATTTGAAGAAATATCTTATGGACATGCAGAGTTCTCACAACAAATTAACAGAAGTTCAAAAATCATTCTCCCTTGTGCCACTGAATCATTTAATTACCTCAAGCTTCAGAAACTAAATGTCCCTTCTATTCCTGATTTCTAGAGGGTTTTTATCATAAATGGATGTTGAATTTTGTCAAGGGCTTTCTCTGCATCTGCTGAGATAATCATATGGTTTTTATTTTTCAATTTATTATGTGTATTACATTGACTGATTTGTGGATATTGAAGAATCCTTGCATCCCTGGGATAAAGCCCACTTGGTCATGGTGTATGATCTTTTTAATAAGTTGTTGGATTCTGTTTGCTAGAATTTTGTTATGGATTTTTGCATCTATGTTCATCAGTGATATTGGCCTGTAGTTTTCTTTTTTTGTGGCATCTTTGTCAGGTTTTGGTATTAGGGTGATGGTGGCCTCATAGAGTGAGTTTGGAAGTTTACCTTCCTCTGCAATTTTCTGGAAGAGTTTGAGTAGGATAGGTGTTAGCTCTTTAAATTTTTGGTAGAATTCAGCTGTGAAGTCGTCTGGTCCTGGGCTTTTGTTTGTTGGAAGATTTCTGATTACAGTTTCAATTTCTGTGCTTGTGATGGGTCTGTTAAGATTTTCTATTTCTTCCTGGTTCAGTTTTGGAAAGTTGTACTTTTCTAAGAATTTGTCCATTTCTTCCAAGTTGTCCATTGTATTTGCATATAGTTGCTGATAGCAGTCTCTTATGATCCTTTGTATTTCTGTGTTGTCTGTTGAGATCTCTTCATTTCTAATTTTGTTGATTTGATTTTTCTCTCTTTGTTTCTTGATGAGTCTGGCTAATGGTTTGTCAATTTTATTTATCCTTTCAAAGAACCAGTTTTTGGCTTTGTTGATTTTTGCTATGGTCTCTTTTGTTTCTTTTGCATTTATTCCTGCCCTAATTTTTAAGATTTCTTTCCTTTTACTAACCCTGGGGTTCTCCAATTCTTCCTTTTCTAGTTGCTTTAGGTGTAGAGTTAGGTTATTTATTTGACTTTTTTCTTGTTTCTTGAGGTAAGCCTGTACTGCTATGAACCTTCCCCTTAGCACTGCTTTTACAGTGTCCCACAGGTTTTGGGTTGTTGTGTTTTCATTTTCATTCATTTCTATGCACAATTTAATTTATTATTTCTTCTGTGATTTGTTGGTTATTCAGCAGCATATTGTTCAGCCTTCATATATTGGAATTTTTAATAGTTTTTCTCCTGTAATTGACATCTAATCTTACTGCATTGTGGTCAGAAAAGATGCTTGGAACAATTTCAATTTTTTTGAATTTACCAAGGCTAGATTTATGGCCCAGAATGTGATCTATGCTGGAGAAGGCTCCGCGTGTGCTTGAGAAAAAGGTGAAATTCATTGTTTTGGGGTGAAATGTCCTATAGATATCAATTAGGTCTAACTTGTCTATTGTATCATTTAAAGTTTGTGTTTCCTTGTTAATTTTCTGTTTAGTTGATCTGTCCATAGGTGTGAGTGGGGTATTAAAGTCTCCCACTATTATTGTGTTATAGTTAATTTCCCCTTTCATATTTGTTAGCATTTGTCTTACATATTGCGGTGCTCCTATGTTGGGTGCATATATATTTATAATTGTTATGTCTTCTTCTTGAATTGATCCTGCCATCCCACTGCTGGGCTCACACACCCGAGGAAACCAGAATTGAAAGAGACACATGTACCCCCATGTTCATTGCAGCATTGTTTATAATAGCCAGGATATGGAAGCAACCTAGATGTCCATCAGCAGACAAATGGATATGAAAGCGGTGGTACATATACACAATGAACTATTACTCAGCCATTAAAAATAATACATTTGAATCAGTTCTAACGAGGTTGATGAAACTGGAGCCTATTATACAGAGTGAAGTAAGCCAGAAAGAAAAACACCAATACAGTATAATAATGCATATATATTGAATTTAGAAAGATGGTAACGATAACCCTGTATGTGAGACAGCAAAAGAGACACAGATGTACGAACAGTCTTTTAGCCTCTGTGGGAGAGGGCAAGGGCGGGATGATACGGGAGAATGGCATTGAAACATGTATATTATCACATGGGAAATGACTCACCAGTCCAGGTTTGGTGCATGATACAGGCTGCTCGGGGCTGGTGCACTGGGATGACCCAGAGGGATGGGAGGGGGGTTCAGGATGGGGAACACATGTACACCCATGGCAGATTCATGTAAATGTATGGCAAAACCAATACAATATTGTAAAGTAAATAAATAAATAAACTAAAAAAAAAAAAAAAAGGAACTAAATGTCCTGGTCATACAATCACCTAATTATCATGACTAGATCCTACAGTGGCTTGTGTGTATACATTTTAAAACCATAACACAGTATAGTGGAAAAGACTGTAATGCATGTCATAGACATCTCCGGATTTATTGTATAAACTTAACAGTGTTCAGTTTAATATTTTTCTTTTCAGTCTCTAAAAAAATCACTAGAAGTATATACCATGGGGTAGCAGCTCCTATTTTTAGGTATTAAACTTGCAAAGCTTTTTCTGAAAATGTCTTAGAAGATTGTCTGTTTTAATCTATACACTATATCTTAATTGTATATTACTGTCATTTCACGTGCCATGTTGCATTTCAACATATATTGAAACTTTATATAATATAAATATATTAGTCAACATAATTATGTAAAGTTCAACATAGATTTACTGAAATAATTGTCAATATTTCCAAATATTGAAATGTGATAACCATTGTTTTTAATAATCTTAAATAATCAACCATTTTATTTACTCAAAAATTCAATTTATAAACATTAATTAAGAGTGCAGGTCTTGCAGTGTTGCTGTGAGAATTAACTGATACATAACACAGTATAGTATTGAGACCCACTAAATTTTAGGACTTAGAGTGGGAGAGGATGATTCTGCCATGCTTGTAGTTCAGTTCAGTTCAGTCGCTCAGTCGTGTCCGACTCTTTGCAACCCCATGAATCGCAGCACGCCAGGCCTCCCTGTCCATCACCATCTCCCAGAGTTCACTCAGACTCATGTCCATCGAGTCAGTGATGCCATCCAGCCATCTCATCCTGGGTCATCCCCTTCTCCTCCTGCCCCCAATCCCTCCCAGCATCAGAGTCTTTTCTAATGAGTCAACTCTTCGCATGAGGTGGCCAAAGCACTGGAGCTTCAGCTTTAGCATCATTCCTTCCAAAGAAATCCCAGGGTTGCCCTCCTTCAGAATGGACTGGTTGGATCTCCTTGCAGTCCAAGGGACTCTCAAGAGTCTTCTCCAACACCACAGTTCAAAAGCATCAATTCTTTGGCACTCAGCCTTCTTCACAGTCCAACTCTCACATCCATACATGACCACTGGAAAAACCATAGCCTTGACTAGACGGACCTTAGTTGGCAAACTAATGTCTCTGCTTTTGAATATACTATCTAGGTTGGTCATAACTTTTCTTCCAACGAGTAAGTGTCTTTTAATTTCATGGCTGCAGTCACCATCTGCAGTGATTTTGGAGCCAAAAAAAATAGGAGCCCCAAAAAATAAAGTCTGACACTGTTTCCACTGTTTCCTCATCTATTTCCCATGAAGTGATGGAACCGGATGCCATGATCTTCGTTTTCTGAATGTTGAGCTTTAAGCCAACTTTTTCACTCTCCCCTTTCACTTTCATCAAGAGGCTTTTTAGCTCCTCTTCACTTTCTGCCATAAGAGTGGTGTCATCTGCATATCTGAGGTTATTGATATTTCTCCTGGCAATCTTGATTCCAGCTTGTGTTTCTTCCAGTCCAGCATTTCTCATGATGTACTCTGCTTAGAAGTTAAATAAGCAAGGTGACAATATACAGCCTGGATGTACTCCTTTTCCTATTTGGAACCAGTCTGTTGTTCCATGTCCAGTTCTAACTGTTGCTTCCTGACCTGCATACAGGTTTCTCAAGAGGCAGGTCAGGTGGTTTGGTATTCCCATCTCTTTCAGAATTTTCCACAGTTTATTGTGATCCACACAGTCAAAGGCTTTGGCATAGTCAGTAAGGCAGAAATAGATGTTTTTCTGGAACTCTCTTGCCTTTTCCATGATCCAGCGGATGTTGGCAATTTGATCTCTGGTTCCCCTGCCTTTTCTAAAACCAGTTGAACATCAGGGAGTTCACAGTTCACGTATTGCTGAAGCCTGTCTTGGAGAATTTTGAGCATTACTTTAGGAGAGTGAATAATTTTCCATAATTAATAAAATAAAGTAGTACCCTTTATTTATTCTGATCTAAAATTGTTTCTGATTCTACTTAAGAAACATAGTCATGTTTAACTTATTCTGCTCACAAGGAAACCAGCTGGGAACAGAGTCTATTTTTCATTCAACCATTGATAATGAAATGATAAGTTTGGCAACTATAATTATTTCTTGTTCATAGCTCATTACAAAGTCACCAGGTTGATCTATCAAGTAAGGGAGTCATTCAATTGATTGATCTGAAACTACTATTGGATTCAGTGACCTTAAATTCACTCTCTTCCCATAAAGAATATATTTTCAGCTAAGACTTTATTTGATGAGTATATGAACTTAATCTGATTAATTAATTAAAATGCTGAGTTCTATTGTGTTATTGTATGGTAAATACAACCACTTGAAAAAAAAATAATGATGACTTAGAAAATCTTTTAGACCAACAGTTATTACCAACCAAGCCATAAAGTCTTATCAGTTGATTTTGTACTTATCACAATTCTAATCACAGCACCATTTTTGTCCCAGATAATGAGAAACAATTATAATCCAATCCTTGTAAAGGAAAGATTGAAAAACATTTAAAAAGCATTTATCATTTGCCCAACTTTGTCCCATTGTTTCTAATTATGTATTTTGGAACTCACTTATCTGACAGTCTCCCAGGTGATTGAAACTGATTGTTTCTTGGCACATCTCTCCACACTTGTGCTTAGGTGTACAAGTGAACTTATTTCCAGTGACCTAGATGTCTTATGACCATATTTTCTGTCTTCCTCATGGGGTTTTGCTTTACAAGCATTATCATTATTTGATGACTCTAAATTTCCTTTTTATTTCATTCATTTATGCATCAAGAAATGTAATTGAGTACCTCATTGTATGCCAGCATTGCTCAAAATCATAGGAAGTCAGCAGTGAATTCAAAGACTGGAGAAAGCGGAAACTATAGTTTTGAATACTTTCTGGTATAAAGGAGAAATGGATCCAAACCTTTTAAGTTATCTTACTTTTCATGCATGAAGTTCAGCAATTCGATTACCTAGTTTATAAGGAGTTTTCGGGGAACATTTCCACCCAGAATACTTCCTAATTTGGTTTTATAACTCCAATAAACTTGCTAAAATCTTAAAAGTTGATTCTTCCAGAAACTGTGTAATGATTAACAGAAAGAAAATAGCATTATAATATTAACATGTATGAGAAATAGCAAGAAATTACTAAAGTATAACCAGTCTTTTTTTACTTGTAGATTTGATTATAAAGCTGGTTTTGCCAGTAACTGCAAACTGAAGAAAATGTTTCACATTGAACATGACAACTACAGATAGACATTATACTTTTAAAATAGCCAAGCCCAGTAAGGTAGCAGTTAATCCTTTTTTTCCGCCTTAGGAGTACAGAAGGGGTCATGAAATAGAAATTCAGGAACATGAATATTTCTATCTAGTCAGGTGAGATTTTAAAATTCTATTATATTTTCAATTGGAAATTTTCTATTATATTTCAGAACCTGTTTTTGCTTTAAGATTAGATGAACTGGTCAAGCAATAAAAGATTTCCCATATGGGACATTCAGTGGCAGTTGAGTGACAGCTGTCTCGTTAGGGAGCATATGCACTTTGCAGATGACCACATTCTCACCATTCCTCATTGCCATTGGCACTGCTTGCTTTATTCATGTTTCTCATTTGTCAAATCCCATAAGCATTTGAGTCTGTGGACCATGACCCAAATTAGCCTGATATAGGGAGAAGTCAATGAGCACTGGAATTCCAACTAAATGATTGAGGTGAGGCATGGGAGGCTTTCCTAAGTAGCATCCAGTCTGAAAGTTACCCTATTCTTACCCAAATCTAGAATGGTTTTCATATTTCCCAGCATATCTGAGCTGAGAAACACATATAGATTTTTATAAAAGAAGTGCCCACTGCAAAAGTAGGAAAACATATCACAAAGTCACTGGACTTTACTAGATAGCCTTTAAGCAAATGAGTAGAATTCACTCACTCTCAGAAGGAATACTCTGTGAAGCCATTGTCAGCTCAAATACATATGAAGAGGCTAATGTGGTTTGGAATGATTGAACATGTAACTAGCAAGGGAAATAAGTATCCAACAAGGATACAGAAGACAGTCAGCTCAAAGATGGCTTGTATCAGTTTTTAAGTGTGTGGAACATAAGCCAAGACCAATACTGTTATTAGAGTGGTCCTCAATCAATATTTTTTGAATAAACAGATAAATGGAAAGAAAAGTTTGATCAAAAAATGACCCCCAAAATAAGAATGTTATGGTAGCAACTCCTTTTAAGAATTACATGTGTCCCTAAGTCCCTACTAATTTAATTACCACCAGAATCACACTGACATCTTAGCTGAATATTAGCTCTATTTTGTTGAAGTTTATGCTTCACTTGTTTATCAACTTCTCTGTGGTTAAGTCAAACTAACAGTTTAGTTCTTTTCAGTTAATGCTTCTTTGTTTTCTTAGAAAGTCCTAAACTACGAAAAGCTACTTGGAAAATTAAACAAGCAAGAAAAGCTACCTTTGTTTACAGGTATTATTTTGAAGTACTGGTAATACACAGCATACCTTATTATGCTGGTACCAAATGTAACCCTATTTCCATATGGGTATGATAAATATTTCAAGCACAATATAACTAATAACCTTGTGGTTTTAACTGCTGAAGTAGTAGTAGAAGAGGCAAAGAAAACTAGACTGTTTTATAGATTGTATTAATAGAATGTCAGAGTTAGGAAGACATGATGTTAAACTTTGTCTTTCTCAACATTCCTCAGCTAGAGGTACTAGAACCTCTCACTATGAACCCACTTAGCTGGGTTTCTTGGCTGACATGAAAAGGAAAGGTAGATATTATGAAGAGAAGTTTCTCACCCAATCCCGCCCCCACAGTGCAATGCCATTTTACTTGCCTTGCCTGATACTTTACGTTTCCTGCTGTGTTGGAAGTGCTCTCTCAAGTGAGTTTACAGGCCACTCAAGTGAGATCCTGGAATTTCCTCTCCTACCGTAAGTGTTAGTCACTCAATCATGTCCAGCTCTTTGCACCCCCATGGACTGTAGGCAGCCAGGCTCTTCTGTCCATGGGGATTCTTTGGGCAAGAATACTGGAGCGGGCTGCTACTCCCTTCTCTAGAGGATCTTACCAACACAAGGATCAAACTCAGGTCTCCTGCATCACAGGCAGATTCTTTACATCTGAACCAGCAGTGAAGCCCCCCCAAATCCATTACCATTTGAGGTTTGAATCGACTGTCCAAATCACATGATATTTCTAGTCTAATGCTGAATACAGTTTGCAGCTAAAATTCCTATTGCTGTGATCCAGTCATGAATACTGAACTCCCTTTAACAGTGATGTCTCCATAAATAATCATGCATTTTCACCACCCCCTTGGACAGTGCACTGTCTTCTAATGCTGGAGTAAGCAATAGATATTAGACCAGTTAGATATTCGATGTTGTCTGTCCTGAGCTTAGCTGACTTATGACACCTCACAACCTTATTCCAGGACTTGTAATCAACAGGGATCCATGTGGTCACATTTTGAAGCATTCCTGCTATTCCAAACACGTAGCACTGACAGAAAAATAAAAAGAGAAAAAATAAACATCATCAGGAAATAAACACACCAAAAAACGAAGCAAAACAGAAACGCACATAGGAAGTGATAAGAGAGGCTAAAGCCACTGTCTGCTGGGTTTTGAGTCATAGCAGAATTAAGCCTGCTATTTGACTTCTTTAGGGAAGCAGAAACTAAAATTGATCACCATGGAATCAGATCTTGCTTCTTAAAACCAGGCATTGGAGTGGAATTCATCATACATGAAAGGAAGTAGGAGATGCAGCTGCCTGCCACTGCCGAGGCGGCTGCAGCTAATAGAACACTGCAATCTAGGAGGCAGGAGGATGCAGACAAAGCTAGGCCAGGAAGTGACTCAAGTCACCTGCTGATTTAGTCACTAATTTGGAGATATGTCCAACATCATCAAGTTGCTGTAGCCTTGAATGCCACACCAGACCTGGTTCTAGATTAGAGGCTCACAACTTCCCTCTGTCTGGAAGCCCTTTCTTACCATCTCCATATACCTAAGCTCTTCTCATCCACCAAGGGACCATCTTCCCTCTATGGAATACGCTTAGAAAAATTCTAGACAAAAATAGGATGTCTTCCCAGCAGTTTTTGATATATGCATTTTGTGGAAGCAAAATTATAAGTATATTTACTTAGAACTGGTAACTGGTAACCAGTGGAAGCCACACTGCTAACTCTGTTCTGCGTATATGAAGACCTCAGGTTGAATACTGGTTCAGCCACTCACAGCTGGATAGTTAACTAAGATCTGTGAAGCTCAGGCTGTTTATCTGTAAGAACAGGGTTGCTGTGAGGGTCAGCCATAATGTGTATAAAGCCATTAACACAGTGCCTCGCAGAGAGTAACCCTTCAACGGATACAAACTATCCTACTGGAGTTTTGATGGACACATTTCATAATATAAGATTTTGTGGTTAGATTTTGTCTCAAGTAACTTGTGTGAAGGAGTCAGATATACTTAACTTTGCATGATGGATCTATGCCTTAGTGCCAAATGGCCATGAACAAGTTATGTAACCTGCTTAAACCAGATTAGCTACAGACCTGCTGGACACTAACAATGAAAAGAAAACTACCCTGAAAGAATAACATATTCTGTTATTAAAATCAAGATTTGTAAACCTATTCAATCTATATCAGAAATTAGTCAGTAATGTATCTGATTTTTTTTAAAAAAAAGATACCACTTCATACCCATTAAATGTGCTACTATTTAAAAAAAGACTAAGTGTTGGTGAGGATGTGAAGAAATTGGAATCATTGTGCAAGGCTGGTAGGAATGTAAAGCAGTGCAGCCACTATGGAAAACAGCATGGCATCTCTTCACAAAATTTAAAAAAGGACTAGAATAAGGATAAGACACTGAAAAAGGATAAGACACCAAAAGATGAGTCCCCCAGGTTGGAAGATGTTCAATATGCCACTGGGCAAAAGCAGAAATGATGCTCAGCTGTGGATGTGTCTAGTGATGAAAGCAAAGTCCAGTGCTGTGAAGAACAGTATTGCATAGGAACCTGGAAAGTTAGGTCCATGAATCAAGGTAAATTGGACATGTTTAAACAGAATGGTAAGAATAAACATTGACATCTTAGGAATCAGTGCACTAAAATGGACAGGAATGGGCGAATGTAATTCAGGTGACCATATATCCACTACTGTGGGCAAGAATCCCTTAGAAGAAATGAAGTAGCTCTCATAATCAACAAAAGAGTTTGAAATGCAGTACTTGGGTACAACCTCAAAAATGACAGAATGATCTCGATTCGTTTCCAAGGCAAGCCATTCAATACCACAGTAATCCAAGTCTATGTCCCTACCACCGATGATGAAGAAGCTGAAGTTGATTACTTCTTTGAAGACCTAGAAGACCTCCTAGAACTAACATTAAAAAACAATGTTCTATTCACCATTGGAGATTGGAATGCTAAAGCAGGAAGTCAAGAGATACCTGGAGTAACAGGCAAGTTTGGCCTTGGAGAACAAAATGAGGCAGGGTAAAGGATAACTGAATTCTGCCAAGAGAATGTACTGGTCATAAGACCCTTTTTCAACAACATAACAGATGACTTTACACACGGACATCACCAAATGGTCAATACTAAAATGAAATTGATTACATTCTTTGTAGCCAAAGATGGAAAAACTACATACAGTCAGCAAAAACAAGACCTGGAGCTGACTGTGGCTCAGCTTCTCATAACAAAATTCAGGCTTAAACTAAAGAAAGCAGGGAAAATCACTACACCTCCCAGGTATGACTTAAATCAAATCCCCTATGAATATGGAGGGAAGGTAATGAGCAGATCCAAGGGATCAGATCTAGTGAACAGTGTGCCTGAAGAACTACGGATGGAGGTCTGTAATATTGTACAGGAGTCAGGGAACAAAACCATCCCAAAGAAAAAGAAAAGCAAGAAGGCAGAGTGGTCATCTGAGGAGGGCTTACAAACAGCTGAGGAAAGAAGAGAAGTGAAAAGCAAGGGAGAAAGGGAAAGGCACACCCAACCGAACACAGAGTCCCAAGAACAGCAAGGAGAGACAAGAAGGCCTTCTCCAATGAACAATCCTTAAAAATAGAGCCAAACAGTAGAAGGGGAAAGACTAGAGATCTCTTCAGGAAAATTGGAAATATTAAAGGAACATTTCAACCAAAGATGGGCACAATAAAGGACAGAAATGGCAGACACCTAGCAGAAGGAGAAGATATCAAGAAGAGAGATGGAAAGAACACAAAGAAGAACTGTACAAAAAAGATCTTAATGAATTGGATAACCGCAATGGTGTGGTCAGTCACCAGAGCCAGACATTCTGAAGTGCGAAGTCAGGCAGGCCTTAGGAAGCACTGTTCTCAATAAAGCTAGCGGACGCAATGGAATTCCAGTAAGGTAAAGTGTTTGCTGCTCAGTCGTGTCAGACTTTTTGCCAACCCCACGGACTGGGGCTCTCCAGGCTCTTCCATCCGTGGGATTCTCCAGGCAAGAATACTGGAATAGGTTGCCATTTTCTTCTGAAAAAGGTCAATCCTTATCCCAATTCCCAAGAAGGGTAGTACTAAAAAATGTTCAAACTATCAGACAATTACACTCATCTCCATGTTCATAAGGTCATGCTTAAAATCCTGCATGCTTGGCTTCAGCATTATGCAAACCAAGAACTTAATGTCCAAGCTGGGTTTATAAAAGGCAGAAGAACCAGAGATTAGATTGCCAACATCTGCTAGATCACAGAGAAAGCAAGGGAATTCCAGAAAAATGTCTACCTCTATTTCATCAACTACACTAAAGCCTCTGACTATGTGGATCATAACAAACTGTGGAAAGCTCTTAAAGAAACGGGAATATCAGACCATCTTACCTGTTTCTTGAGAAACCTGTATGCAGGTCAAGAAACAACAGTTAGAACCCTGTATGGAGCAACTGATTGGTTCAAAATTGAGAAAGAAGTATGTCAGGGCTGTCTGTTATCACCCTGTTTAACTTATATGCTGGAGCACATCATGAGAAATACCAGGCTGGATGAGTTACAAGCTGGAATCAAGATAGGCAGGAAAAACAACCTCAGATATGCAGATGACACCACTCTAATGGCAGAAAGCTAAGAGGAACTATAAGAAGCTCTGGATGAAGGGGAAGGAAGAGAGTGAAAAAGCTGATTTAAAACCAAGTATTAAAAAACTAAGATCATGGCATCCAGCCCCATTACTGCATAGCAAATAGAAGGAGAAAAGATGGACACAGATTTCCTTCTCTTGGGCTCTAAAATCACAGCTGCCATGAAATCAGAAGACAACTGCTTCTTGGCAGGAAAGTTATGACAAACCTAGACAGTGTATTGAAAAGCATCACTCTGCCAACAAACGTACATATAGTCAAAGCTATGGTCTTCCCAGTGGTCACATCCAGTTGTGAGAGATGGACCTTAAAGAAGGCAGAACACCAAAGAATTGATGCTATTGAACTTTTGTGCTGGAGAAGATTCCTGAAGTCTCTTGGACAGTAAGGAGATCAAACCAGTCAATCTTAAAGGAAATCAACCCTGAATACTCATTGGAAGGACTGATGCTGAAGCTGAAGCTTCAGTATTTTGGTCATGTGATTTGAACAGCCAACTCATTGGAAAAGTCCCTAATGCTGGGAAAGATTGAGGACAGAAAGAGAAGAGGATATCAGAGGATGAAATAGCTGGATGGCATCACCAATACAATGGACATAATCTTGGGCAAATTTCAGGAGATGGTGAGGGACAGGGAGGTTTAGCGTGCAGCAGTCCACGGGGTCACAAAGAGTTGGACAGAACTGGGCGACTGAACAACAACAATGATATGATGCGTAATCCCACTGCTGGGCCATACCCAAAAGAAAACAAGAACTCAGATGTTTTTATGCATGTTTACAGCATTATTCACAATAACCAAAAGCTGGAAACAACCAAAGAGCACTCAACATATCAAAGGACAAACAAAATGTGAAATATGTATAAGATGTAACATTATCCAACTTTTAAGGAAGAAAATTCTGACACAACATATGAAAGGACAAACAAAATGTGATACATGTATAAGATGGAATATTATCCAACTTTTAAGGAAAAAAAATCTGAAACACACATGGAAGAACCTTAACAACACGCTAAGTGAGATAAGCCAGTCATAAAGGGACTGATACTACATGCTTTCATTATACAAGGCACCTAGAGTGGTCAAATCCAGAAAAACAGAAAGTAGAATGGTGGTTGCCAGGTGCTCAGGGAGGAGAGAATGGGTATGCAGTTTCAGTTTGGGAAGATAAGAAACATCCTGGAGAGAGATGATGGTGAGGGGTGCACAACATTACTCAATGCCAGTAAGTTCAGTTCAGTCGCTTAGTCGTGTCCGACTCTTTGCGACCCCATGAACTGCAGCACGCCAGGCCTCTCTGTCCATCACCAACTCCTGGAGTTCACTCAGACTCATGTCCATAGAGCCAGTGATGCCATCCAGCCATCTCATCCTCTGTCGTCCCCTTCTCCTCCTGCCCCCAATCCCTCCCAGCATCAGAGTCTTTTCCAATGAGTCAACTCTTCACATGAGGTGGCCAAAGTATTGGAGTTTCAGCTTTAGCATCATTCCTTCCAAAGAACACCTAGGACTGATCTCCTTTAGGATGGACTGGTTGGATCTCCTTGCAGTCCAAGGGACTCTCAAGAGTCTTCTCCAACACCACAGTTCAAAAGCATCAATTCTTCAGTGCTCAGCTTTCTTCACAGTCCAACTCTCACATCCATACATGACCACTGGAAAAACCACAGCCTTGACTAGATGGATCTTTGTTGGCAAAGTAATGTCTCTGCTTTTTAATATGTTATCTAGTTTGGTCATAACTTTCCTTCCAAGGAGTAAGCATCTTTTAATTTCATGGCTGCAATCACCATCTGCAGTGATTTTGGAGCCCCCCAAAATAAAGTCTGACACTGTTTCCACTGTTTCCCCATCTATTTGCCCCTAACTGTATATTTTAAATGATTGAAATGGTAAATGTCACATTTTGCATCTTAAAAAATAAAATTAAAAACCACAGTAAAACATAGTTAACTCAGAGTTACTCAACAGCATCACAAAACTCCTCCATTTTTCTCCCTCCCATTGATTTCACTTATCATTCCTGCTTAACTTTGGTTTCAGTGAATTTAGTTTTGTTTTTTTTTTCACAAATTGAAAATTGCATTTTAGATATAATCAAGACTATTAATCAAAGACAAGTTAAGTGTGTCTTGCAAGTATCTCAAATATCTGTATTAGCATCCTATACCAATACCCAGCGCCTCCTGGTACTGTGTGAATTTTAGGGAAGAGTGCAAATCAAAGTTCACATTAACATCTGACCTCTGTAGTGAAATCAACCATGGGTTAAAGAAGCACTATTCTGAATATTTTCCTACAAATTTTCTCACACATACACAGGTTTAGCTGTAAATGATAGTGTAAACAGTTCCCTTTCAGTATAAAGCTGAGCAAAACAACTGTTCCAAAGGCAATACACATATGCAGAGTAACAGAGTCATTTTTTTGTTTGTTTGTTTGTTTTTTAATATTCCCTTCAGTGAATTCCTAGGCACTGTGAGCAATTTAGGTGGTGCCAGTGGGGAGCACACAGCTATTTAAAGCTTCTCTGTTGGAGAGATACTTCATGGTGTTTGTGCTGTATACATTTACCCTATCTGAGAGTTTGTCCCTCATACCCTTTATCTTTTTAAAAGCAAGTCTAATAATCTTTTTCCCTGAGGAAGAGAGACAGGAGATTTGTGTTTTCCCCATGGAATGTATGCTCCAAGGACCACTCAATAATCAAGCAGTCAAAATACATAAGACTCTTTATTGTGCTTTCTTATCCTCCTTGCTTAATTCTGCTACTTCAGAGACTCATTTTCCTGGATTTTTGGTATGTTATTTTATTCCCAACTTCTGCTTTTATTACCTCCAATAATCAGTTTGACCCTCAAATTTTCCTCCTACATTCCTCCATGACATCTCAGTTTGGGGGACCCATGTTAGCCTAAACCTGCACAGAAGCCAAAGGCATGTTGCTTATGCAGCAGAATAAGGAGGTACCCTGCCTCACACTAGTCATCCTAACCGATATAGAGGCTGACACTGTATTTTCTGGTGGCAAATGATGTTAATAACAAAGAATTTTTACACAAAAGTCATATTCACTGATCTTCATCTTGCAGTTAAGTACTGCTCAGCTTTTATTTTTTAAGTATCAGATACTTTCCCACATCTCAAGTATTATTAGAACACCTCTTGGTATCACTTTCATTTCCAGAATATATTAGTAATACACAAGAAACATCAGCAAAAGGCAGCAGTGAAAGGCAGGAAGTAAAGAAAAAGCATTAGATGGAGGGTAAAGATGGAAGGTGAGAAACTTCTGAGAAACCTGTCCTGGGAAGACTACAAGAAGGACTGGAACATCTGCCTTCACAATAGTCAAATGACATTCACAAAGAGAACGTAATCCACCCTGACTCCAGGCTGATTTACAGTTCTCCACTATGGTATCTTGGCAAACAGAGATAATTACACTTCTAGTTCAGTTCAGTTGCTCAGTCGTGTCTGACTCTTTGCGACCCCATGAACCGCAGCACACCAGGCCTACCCGTCCATCACCAACTCCTGGAGTCCACCAAACCCATGTCCATTGTGTCGGTGATGCATTCCAACCATCTCATCCTCTGTCATCCTCTTCTCCTCCTGCCCTGAATCTTTCCCAGCATCAGGGTCTTTTCAAACGAGTCAGCTTTTCGCATCAGGTGGCCAAAGTATTGGAGTGTCAGCTTCAACATCAGTCCCTCCAATGAATATTACCCAGTGAAAATATTACACTTTGCTTGCCCCTAAAAATAGCTAATGAAGTTTGTGAATTATATTCTTTACAAGTCAAATATGATTTGAGTAATCACTGCAGTTAACATCCCTCTCACTTGCTCTCAGTGTGTTCTTGGGGAAGCAAAAAGGGTGGAGCTACTTTGCAGGGAATTGCGTTTATGCTGCTAAATATAATCTCTTCACAGGCACTCTTGAGACTGAGGAGAGTGAACATTTAAATGACTTACTTTATGATCTATGTGCTTAAGACACAGTTTTAGGGTGGGGGTGGTAGGGAGGGGACATACATATACTTATGGCTGATTGACATTGTTGTACAGCAGAAACCAACACAACATTGAAAAGCAATTTATCCTCCAATTAAAAAAAATGCTTAGAGCTATAGTCATGCTCATGGTATGAATGATTTTCATGAAACAAAAACAGCTGTGGGGAAATTACACACCAAAAAACATAATTTTAGAAATACCAAGGCCCTCCCCCTCACCACACATTCAAAGGTCTACAGCTCTATACTTCCTATTTTCTGAAATAGACAATAAATGGGAGTATGTGATATACCTGTGAAAAGCAACATCTACAGAGGTAAAAAAGAGGTGGGGCTGAGCTGCTTCCAGTCTTCCAGCAGTCCCCTTTGCCCACATTCTTGTATTACATGTGTGATTCTTTATGGTTATAAAGTACCACTGTGTACTCTGATTCTCATAACTCAAGAGGTGGACAGCTGTTATCCCATTTTATAGACAAACACATCATTTTAGACTGTACTCTTAAGTGTGATTTATGAACCACCTTTCACCTGGAAGACAGCTTTCAAAACACAGGGTTTCTTATGCTCAAAAATGTGTTGTCCCTTCTTGTTTCTTGCCATAGTTAAATCCAAGCAGGTTTGCCTGGTTTCTAATTTCTCTTCACCCTCCAACCTAGGTGGCCTACATTCTGCTTATCAAACCTTAGATCCTACCAGTCTTTCCTAATGAAAAGCCCGGCATGTCTTTGGAGAAGAAAGATCTTAATGCAAAGTAAACTTAAGAAGGCCTGGCCTACCTCCATGAGGCAGGTACACCCAATGAGAGACAGAAATGGAATTTGAACTGAAGTCTGTTTCTTTCACATCCACTATAATATCTTTCTGTGAACCTCACACATGCCTTGTTGATGTGTTCTCCAAAAGTGACCATCTAATATCCACTTGAGGTTACTAGTCCATCACTAACACATCCCCTGAAAAGAGCACTGGAAACTACCTGTTTACAGTTATGACTGATAAGATGTGTTCAGATACGCCATGCAACAGCCAAGTGTCAGCAACTCCTGTCCAGGAAAAAACATTTTCAATTCTATTTTTAAAGAAATATAATTAAGGTCAGTGAGGTGACCTCACCTTTCAAAAACTAAATTTAGCTTTCAATTGGGCTTATAAAGTAGAAAGTATTTTCTATGCAGCTTTAAGAAAAAGAGCTTGCAGGAAATAAGAGATGGAAATTTATTACACTATTACTTTGCAGCTTTTTATTATTATACTTCCTCTTAATTCTACTGAAAAATCTATACCCTGTTTGAAAACAGATTTTTATTATATTTTCTATTTATATTAACACCCTCCACCATGTTTAAAATATCACAGCATTATATTTCACTCTTGGTTGAGGCTAAGGGAGAAGAACATATTCTTTTGTAGCCTGAAGCATCTATTTCTTGGAAATTGGCAAATATGGGAAGCACGCAAACATAAAATATATGCACTGTTCCCACTTAATAAAAAATCTAGTTTTCCTAGTACTAAATAAAGTTTATAAAATAAAAGTGTAAATTGGTTAAACATGGATTTTAATAATCCAACTGCCCCTATCCAACCTCTCTGCACACCAAAATTTAAAATATAGTCCCATTGAGAAGTTGATGAGTACCAGAAAGAGAGCCAAGGATATAAAGATGATCAAATAAGTAGAGACTAAAACAAGACACAGATACTTTGATGTAGTTTAGAGAGGTTAAGCAGAAATACAAGACAGAGAGAAAAATTTAATTCTGAACCAAAGAGGCAGAACATTAAATTAGATCAATACAGATACGGGGAAAGAATGAAAGAGAAAACATCGTTATGAAACAGATCACTAAACATCCATCTGTAAAATGAATTTTGACATTTGGATTATAATAAGCAGAAAAGGAGACAATTTCGGGTCAATCTAGCCAAAATGTATATTGCATCTAATGTGGAAAAGTTATGTAGGACTCAAATTTGTATTCAAATGTCTTTCTGAGTAAAGACTTCCATCGAACACAAGGAACACCAGACATTCTTAAGTACTTAAAATTCAAAGAGGAACACTGTTAGTTCCTAAGGATAGAAAGATTGGATGGGATATGGAGAGAGTAATTCCCTATTAAAGTTCGTTATAAGATTAGAAAATCATACAACAGAGTTTTAGCAGAAAAGGAAAGAAAGAATTGGTCAGGTCCAACTCCTTTACTTTATAAATGTGGACTCTAAAGACCAGAGGTGTTAGGGACCAACATTGCCCAAAAGAAACACAATATTTGGTAGTAATACTGGCCAGCCAGAAATCCAAGTTTGGAAGCTCTGCATATGTCATGCTGTCACTCAATTCAATGTTAAAATGACACTTACATAATGAAACATGCTCAACTGCTTTCTGGTGAATATGCATGCTGATATTTTGTATTGTTAGCACTTCGGTGAAGTTCAGGATTCCCTCTACAGCACTACAGAAAAAACTCTATGAACTGTGTTAACTTTTATAAATACATCATAAATTCAGACTGATTGAATTGTCACACTGATTTGTGACAAACAAATCAGTCAGGAATTTGCCAAGAGCATTGCTTCCTCACTTACTTAAAACGGTTGCACTAAGTTGGCAGCTAGAATTATTACAAAGCAAAGAAGTATGGAACACTGAAAAATAAGACTAAAGGATGATGAAGAGCTGAACATGATTTAACAAACAGGAAAGAAAAAAAAACTAGGAGGACATGATTCATCCCTAAAAATAAATGAGATAAGGATGGCTTTTCTTTCATTGAAATATGTTTGCTTGGTTATTACTGAGAGTAAGGGAGCTGGTTCCAAATAGGAAAAGGAGTACGTCAAGGCTGTATATTGTCACCCTGCTTATTTAACTTCTATGCAGAGTACATCATGAGAAATGCTGGGCTGGAAGAAGCACAAGCTGGAATCAAGATTGCCAGGAGAAACATCAATAACCTCAGATATGCAGATGACACCACCCTTATGGCAGAAAGTGAAGAGGAGCTAAAAAGCCTCTTGATGAAACTGAAAGAGGAGAGTGAAAAAGTTGGCTTAAAGCTCAACATTCAGAAAACGAAGATCGTGGCATCTGGTCCCATCACTTCATGGGAAATAGATGGGGAAACAGTGGAAACAATGTCAGACTTTTGGGGGGCTCCAAAATCACTGCAGATGGTGACTGCAGCCATGAAATCAAAAGATGCTTACTCCTTGGAAGGAAAGGTATGACCAAACTAGATAGCATATTCAAAAGCAGAGACATTACTTTGCCAACAAAGGTCCATCTAGTCAAGGCTATGGTTTTTCCTGTGGTCATGTATGGATGTGAGAGTTGGACTGTGAAGAAAGCTGAGCACTGAAGAATTGATGCTTTTGAACTGTGGTGTTGGAGAAGACTCTTGAGAGTCCCTTGGACTGCAGGGAGATCCAACCAGTCCATTCTGAAGGAGATCAGTCCTGGGTGTTCTTTGGAAGGAATGATGCTAAAGCTGAAACTCCAGTACTTTGGCCACATCATGCGAAGAGTTGACTCATTGGAAAAGACTCTGATGCTGGGAGGGATTGGGGGCAGGAGGAGAAGGGGATGACAGAGAATGAGATGGCTGGATGGCATCACCGACTTGATGGACATGAGTTTGAGTGAACTCCAGGAGTTGGTGATGGACATGGAGGCCTGGCATGCTGCAATTCCTGGGGTCACAAAGCATCGGACATGACCGAGCAACTGAATTGAACCGAGGACCATAATGTCCTTCCTCTTGCCCTTTCTTTTAGGAAAAGACCTAAAACTCATTTATAATTTTAAAGCATGATGGTTGATAGTAGCCTAAAGATATACATGTTACACTAAAATGTATGGATTTCTGTATTAAATGGAATCAACACTTTCATATTAGAGAAATGAACTTTGATCATGTATTTTCAGGCATTGGTCAAAAGGGACAGAGTATGAGAAATAGATTTTCCTCTGAAGGCACTCACACAGGAGTCTATGTGCGTAGAATCATACTTTGACTCATTGGTTGCCTGCTGAAAGCAACAGTGGTAAATGCCTGCTCCAAAATATTAAAGATCATGTTACCATCATTTGATAGTCAAAGCCCAAAGGTATCACTGAAAAGAAAAGGCTTTTTAAAGAGAAGGATGTTTAAGCTGTGTCTAGAAAGTGGTTCATTTTAAGAGTAAGAGAACCCTCAGAAAATTCCATATACCTAAGGCTTGAACCCTTGAACCTGATATATAGATTCTTCTACATGTCTGCAGCTTTCAAGGCTAGAATCTCTGTATTCTTCAAAGAGCAAATGTAGACTTGCAAGGTAGATAAGAGGACAAGATCATTTCAAGCAGAGAAGTAACAAACACAAAGACATGGCACATTTAGATTAACTTCCAGTACTTTGTGTACAAGAAGAATAGGATGTATTACCAGGAGAGAAGAGATGGAGATGATATAGAAATAATAGACTAGGCTATGAGAGACCTTAACTGATTGTGAATATCTTTGGCCTCACTTAATGGTAGACTCGTTGTAATATTTGATAAAGAGTTTGATAAAGAATAGAACAATGTTCAGACAGCTCATTGAAAAATGACTTTGGTTGCAGTATGGAAGCTGGATTAAATGGGGCTAGGTGGTTCTAGTGGTAAAGAACCTATCTGCCAATGCAGGAGACTTAAGAGATGATGATTCAGTCCCTGGGTAAGGAAGATACCCTGGAGAAGGAAATGGCAACTGCCGGGAGCCAGCGTGGGGAATCCCGCCCGTGGCAAAGGTCATGAGGAAAGGAGCCTGACAAAACGCAAAGGCGAGATCAGGCCCGAGGAAATCCCCCTGGGCTTTCTCGAGCATCTACCGTCAAAATCAGAGTCTGCCTACCTTACTGCATTATGCTTTCCACCTATTCTTCTGACATTACAGGGGGGCTAACCCCGACCACCTTTCTCTGGAAAAAGTTAACTTAGAGCTCCAGTTAACAGTCTCCTGCATATAAAAGGAGTGTTTCAGCTCAAACCCCTCTGATGGCTCTCTAACTTGCCTTACCTGGACTTTACAACTATGCATGCGATTGTTTACAGCCCCCCAACTGTGAGAGGCACGGGAAGCCTAAAACATAAAGCCTTTCAAAGAGTTAAAAGTTATTAGAATAGTGCTGGTGTAGAATTTCATTATTGAGCCAATGCTTGTTGCTAAGTTCCCATATCTCTTATCCACTGTGCACCTGGGAGTACATTTGTTAACATAGTTGGAATGTAAGAAAAAACAAATGTAGCCTTGAAACTAACCACATCAGACCTTTCAGCTAATTGGTTCTTTCTTTATTGTAACTTGCTGCACCTTTGCTTCGTGAAAATGTAACTTTGTTTGATACTTTCTGAGGCTGACATAGATTAAAAATATAAAGAAAAAACACTTCAAGGGAAAATAAGTTTTCTGATTGAGCAGCCTTTATCAAAAGAGGGTCTTAAAACGTTTCACAGGCCTCCAAGGCCAGAAGATAATGTACACAACATCATTTGTGGGAAAGGTATAAAAGTCCTTTTGAAAATAAAATTATGGGGCCTCGCTCACCGAAGCAACTTGGTCTCCCCGTGTCAATCATTCTCTCTCTCTCCCTCTCATTCTCTTTTTCAGGCTGATCCCTTGGAGCATAGAGGCTCCCTGCATTCACTTATCTGCCCGGATTTCTAAGGCCTGAACGGGAAGACGTTCTGTGTCTTCACTCCCTCGGGAGACCAGGAGGGCACCTGTGGCCTCCGTGAACAGGGCAAACTTCTTGTCTCGAAGATTTATTGGTTCTCTATGTAAACCAAGGAATATCAGCCTCTTTCTCTTCTCTATTTTCTTATCTACAACTTTTTTTCCTAACCTCTCTTTTCTAATTAAATAGTTCTTTCTTAGGACGCCGACTCCGTCTCCCCTTCGAATTCCCTGGATCCACCGGGGCTGGATCCCAACAGGCAACCCACTCCAGTATTCTTCCCTGGAGAATCTCATGGACAGAGGAGGCTGGAGGGCTACAGTCCATGGGAATCACAGAGAGTTGGACACAACTAAAGCAATTTAGCATGCATTGGAAGCAAAGAGAATAAATACTGAAATACTTCATGAGAATTATGATAATGGCAAAGATTATACAAAAACCATGGAGACGTTAAAAGAGAAGTACTTCCAGAAATATTAAGAAGGTAAAATTGGCATGACTGCATAATCAATTAAATGGGAGATATGAGAAAGTAAAAAAGGAAAAATTAGTGTGGCTTTTTTTTTTCTTCAATGATCAGATGATGACAATAGTTAGTATTTACTGAATGCCTACTGTTTGTGAAACAGCATGCTAGACACTTTGCATTCATTATCTGTAATAATCACCTCTAACCTGCAAGGTCAATTATATTGTTTCGTTTTGCAAGAGAATCTATAGCTCAAAGATGTTAAAAGACTTGCTTAAGGCAACACAGAGAGTGCTAAATCTATAACCCAAAGCAGATTTTCTCAATTTTACAGTTCAGCACTTAAGGAAGAAGTAAATATTTGCGGAATGAGAAATTTGCCATATACTTATACATGGTTTACAATTTTTAAAGAATGTATACACCTAATTTCTCTTTGGGTCCTCCAAATTCCCTCTTCATTGGATGATGATATGTTGATATATAATGGTATATTACTATCAATCTCAATTCCACAGTAGAAAAAGACTTACTCAAAGTAGTACATGGAGAAGGAAATGGC
Source organism: Budorcas taxicolor (assembly GCF_023091745.1). Classification (NCBI taxonomy): domain Eukaryota; kingdom Metazoa; phylum Chordata; class Mammalia; order Artiodactyla; family Bovidae; genus Budorcas; species Budorcas taxicolor. The sequence goes on from NC_068918.1 coordinate 27,507,977, forward strand.
AATCCACTCCAGTATTCTTACCTGGAGAATCCCACGGACAGAGGAGCTTGGTAGGCTACAGTCCGTGGGGTCGCTAAGAGTCGGACCCAACTGAGAGACTTCACTTTCACTTGTCACTTTCATCCACTGGAGAAGGAAATGGCAACCCACTCCAGTATTCTTGCCTGGAGAACCCCAGGGACAGAGGAGCCTGGTGAGCTGCCGTCTCTGGGGTCGCACAGAGTCGGACACAACTGAAGCGACTTAGCAGCAGCAGCAAAGTAGTACAGTTCTTAAATGCTAAGGAGATCTCCTTTCCAGGCCCCATACTATTTCTCTGCTATATCATCCCACATTTTCTGTGCCTGAGAGCTACAAACTACACTCCTAATCTATGCAAATGACTAGTTTGTGATAATAAATCAATGTCAAGGGAGATGTTAAAATGCAGGATTAATTTAGCCCAGACCCTCGCCAACTGGCCTGAGCCATGAATGAATGTCATATGAAAGATGGGCATGTGAAAAAAAAAAATTTATAGCCTCTGTTTCTATCTATCTGTCTCTGTCTCTTACACACACAACCACACCCACACACCATTATGTCAATTTTGCCATATAAACAGTAATAAAAACGGGAACAATAGAACCAAACCTTTTCAAGTCCTTTCAAAGCTCCAGTTTTATTTTCAAATCTCATCAGAGATGAGTTCAGGAGATGACACTTTTGCATTTATATTTTGTTGTATTAAAATTACCTATTTATATTTTGTTGTATTAAAATTACTTATATTTTGTTGTATTAAAATTACCTATTTCATTTAACTTAAATGTTAAATGTAAGAAAAAAATTTCTGACATAGGAATTATAAAATACAAAAAAAAAATTACTTGCCACTAGAGATTGTAGCATTTCTGTCTTTAAAAAGCTATAAAATAGCGAAGGCTGCCCTTTGCCTGCAGTGGTTTAAATATGGTTCTAAATGGAAGTGACCTCTTTGGGAAAGTGGTGGACCAGGTGACCTTTCATAGTCTCCCTTAGTCTCTAAATTTCATTACTCTGTAATCCTATTAAAGAGATCAAATACATGCAATAATACCCACTCATTCAGAGGTCAAGCTTCTGGAAACCTCAGGAATTGATATATAACTTTAAACTTAAATGGAAAAAAAAAAAGGAGAGAAAAAGGAGGCTCTCTCAAGCATGAAGAAATATTAACTATTATACTGAGACCATTATACTTATTCTACAGGAAAGGTAGAACCATTCTCAGACCTCTTGCAGACAACTGGGTGTAAAATAAGAAACTGAATAAGGATAATAGAGCAAGAAGGAAACAGATTAAAAAGAGTAGAAGAATTAAGCTCATTTCTAAGGAATCTGACTCTTCTGCATCCCAAGAGTCCCTGAAAGCATCAGGACAGTGTGCCATGACTAAATTATCATTTCATAATAGTTACCCTAAATTTGTACAAAAAAAAAGACTGAATTATTTTTCACTACTGACTGCTTATGAAGGCAGAGATATATATTTTTAGTTATATTTGTATTTCTTTACAAAAATTATTAAAATATAATAACTTTAAAGGAATAACCTTAAACAAGGTGAAAATTTTACTTATATGAAAGACTTCATCCCTCAGTTATTCTGGGTAAATGTGTATTTTGTCTGTTATTTTTAATAACATATTTTGAAAATCCGCTAAGAGAAAAGTCAGTTTGATGACAAAGAGGAAACGTCTGAGATGATGGGTGTTGTTTCATAGAGTGGTATGGCAACTGTTTGGGTTACTCTTATCAGCCACTTTAGATCTCAGTCATAGTTAATGTGTATTAGTTTTTTTTTAGATACACATTTCTCACAAATTCATTCTTCTCTGTTTACCTTTAAAATAAATTTATTTATACACCACTTTTTCAAAAGAGTGGAGATAGCTTCTAGAAATGGGTAATTTTAATACAACAAAATATAAAGAAGAAAATTAGGATAAAAATAGGCAAAGCAAGTCGAATGCTGATATAAAATTATAATATAAACTATGCATTTTTAGATCCTGGATGTTGCATGAAGAGGGCAAAATTTGCATGCTTTCTAAATTTTTGTACTTAATTATCTATTATCCATTCAGCCTTATTACCAGCTTTTCTAAGCTCTTTTCTATATTGCACAAAGGAATTAGAAAATATATTTCTCAAAATCTCCTTACTATATTGTCCAGGTTAGAATACGCCAAGGAGAAGCCCTCACGTTAGTTTGGAAGGCAAAGATGAAAAGAGGCCATATTCTACGGAAGCAGGGGCAGACATGAGAGCATGACAGCTTCCCCCGAGGTTTGAGCATCACTCCTTCTGCGGCTTCAAATTGCAATCTGCAGTAGTGACAACCTTCATAACCCAGATTTTTCAGCAGTTTATGCAAAACTCTAACTCTCCAAATGATAATTCTTCATAATTGGAAAGCACAGAGTGACTTCTGTTTCTCTGTCCAATCCTAGCTGACTTCGGTCCACAGAGGCCAAAGCAGAGAGACCTATTAGTCATTCACTTCACTATATTTACAAGACATATACAAACCATTTACTCAAAAGAAACCCAGTTTTCCCCGTAATAGAATATTGAAAGAAAATTCCCTTGAAGTTCTTATAAGGAACAAGTGCTTGACAAGGCTTTTATAATATGTATGATACTGTCTTTCCTATAGTCATTTCGTATAATGTCCCCCAACACAAGCTGATGGTATAAAGCCAAAATGCAGTTCTATACAAGCAGTTCTACAAGGTGCTGAAACAATGCAAAACAACTGTGCAATTCTCAGATGACCTGATTGAATCCAAATGTAAAACTTAAAAGCAACTGAAAGGGTAGATTTATAATATAAACCGGGAGATTTGTATAATGTCTTCTATTGTAATAAAAGTTTACCAGAACTAAGGGAGAAAAGCAGCAGCAGCTTCAAGTACCAGACCATGATTTGTAAAACTGGAAAAAGTAAGCTTTAAGATCTTGATTTCCACAACCTCATCCAGGAACTCCACCCTTCAGGAAATTATGAATATCTCAGATTCTTTCCTTAATATTAGTTTGACTAAACAAGTCAATAATTATAATTAGATTTCAACTTAAAAATTTCTCAGATGCTCTCTTTACTAGCCTTGCCAAGTGTTTTATTTTTCCCCTAACTAGGAATCCTTGTCAAATAAAACACTAAAAGAACAGGCCTAAGTATTGAGCTAATAACACTGCTACCTATTTATCAGCAACTTTTGATGAGAATGAAATAGGTAATAATCTCAGACAGCTGAAGACCAGCACCAGACTGAATATCTTTCAGCTCAGTGCCATGTTCTCATTCCTCTTCTCTCTCTCACCATTTGTAGCACGACAGCAAACAGGCCCTGGAATATCTCTGCCATTTTTTTAGATTTAATGGAAGGGTGAAATGCTTACTTTCTACATAGTCCAAAAGTCCAACTTAGGACAACAGTACATAAAAAGTGACTACCTATAACAAGGTCTACGGATGTGACATTGAGACAGAAAGAGGAATAAAATATTTGGATAATATCATGTATCTTTATCAAGTTTTTTAATAAATTCAGCAAGAATATTGTCATGTTGATGTAGCACCAATTCCTTAAAAAAAGAAAAAGAAAGATCTGTGAGACCTCAGCCTCCTCTTCCTCAACAGCTTCAGCTATCAAACCCAATAGCACATTTCTGGCATTTAAGGAATCCAACATAATTATTAATCACTTAAACATTTGTTGAGTATCTACTACATGCGCTACATAACTTAAGGTTAAAGATACAGTAGTTACCAAAGCTTACAAAAATCTCTCATTCTTGAAGCTTAGATTGTATTTAGGGAAGAAAGGCAAAAAAACTAACTAAAACTTGTGTAAGTAGAATGACACTAAGTATTATGAATAAAAATAGAGCAACAAAGGAGGATACAAACTATAGAAACTAGAGAAAAGAGGATTCAAGCTTTGCAATTTTAAATAGGATGACTGGGGGGAAAAAAAACTTCGCAAACAAGTAACAAAAGACCTGAGATAAGATGAGGGAACACCTGTGCAGGAGGAAGACAGAGGCCACGGAGTGGCAGTGAAGACGGGATGGCGCTGCTTAGAGGGTGGTCAGGAGCCATGTTACTGGGGAGAAGCAAGCTGTTGTGTGGATTCACCCTGCAGCAGAAGCACATATCCCCAGAAAGACTTGAGAAAACTCATTCATTACTGAGAAGAGGTGTTTAACACTAGGCTTTTCTATTATGTGAATAGAAGACAGGCCTGGCGTGCTGCAATTCATGCGGTCGCAAAGAGTCGGACACGACTGAGCGACTGAACTGAACTGAAGTGCAGAAAATGGGTTTCCAGGGTTGTTGACTAAAGTCAAGAACATCGTCTCTAATTATCCCATCATACTATCAATTACCATGTTGCAAGCAGATCACAGGCCATGACAAGAGATGAGAGACCTCACCATGTAGCAGGGTTTAGGATCGCAGAACTCTAAGCCAGGAGAGCTAAGATTAGGTAAACTGGGTGAAAACTCTTCTAGGTCTCAATTTTCTGATCTGTAATAGATGCAAATATTAAAACTATAGAGGTTTATGAACATTACAAATGATAAGAGTACACTGTCTGACATGTGGAAACACACACAATGAACGTTGTATTATAAAAAAAAAAAAAATAGTGGCTCCAAGAAAAAACTTGAAATTAACAGAGTTTGAAACCCTAGCACAGGAACTCTACTTAATATTATGTAACAACCTGAATGGGAAAAGAACTTGGAAAAGAACAGATACATATATACGTATAACTGAATCCCTTTGCTATATACCTGAAACTAACACAACATTGTTAATCAATTATAATACAGAGTTTAAAAAAAAAAAAAAAGAGTTCCATTGGTCATTCTACATCCTCCCTTCTGAAATGTTATTATTTAAAAGGAGGTACTTCCATTTAATATAGTTATCAAGACTTTTAAGTCTTAGTTCAAAAAGAAATGACTAAAAGTAGATTCCTGACATTGTGACATATATTATATGTCAAGCCATACCACAGAGGTGACCACCTAATTTGTCTGTTCAGTTCTCAGCCTCAGGAACAATTTCTTGTTATTATTTCTCCTTCATTTTGCTGCAGCTGATGGCTTCCCTCTATACTCTAGTCCTAACCGGCAATCTTACCAGACTGTAAATCACCTTTAAGAGTTAAGTGAAAGAAAGGAGGAAGAAGAGTTGCTCAATAGGGAGTCAGTGGATCAATAGTTACTTAATAGCCACTGACTACTCTGTTCAATTCTACAAACATGAGTTATGTCATGCATCACACATGGGTATAATTATAAAAATGTTCTCTGTGCTCTAGGGACATACCAGCTGGTTTCAGAGATTAACCACATAAACCAGTAAGGGAATAATAATAATAATACATATTTTGAGTCCATGTTTTGTTGGATGTTTTAAATATACCATGTCCAATCTCTCTACAACAAACTTACGAAGTAGGTATTTTTATATTAATTTTATAGAGGAAGAAATGAATTTAGACAGGTTGAGTAGCTTTTCCAATATATTTTAGAGTGTAATATTGAAAAAGAGTATGTTAATAGTGAATGTGACTTTATAAACAAGTGTATGTACCACTGATATTCTAAAGGGCTACAGTGAATAGAATAAATGGTCAAATGAGGAGGCAACAAATGAAGAAGTGAATGCTAAAAACAAAAAAAGAAAAAAGACCAATTAAACTAAGTGATATATTGGTCAAAGGATAAAACTATCTTGATTATATCAAATATTCAAGCTTTTCATGATATATTAGGTTTCTCTAACAGTGAAAGTGTTAGTCACTCAATCGTGTCTGACTCTTTGCAACCCCATGGACTGTATATAACCCAACAGACTCCTCTATCCATGTAATTCTCCAGGCGAGGATACTGGAGTGGTCTTGCCATTTCCTACTCCAGGGGATCTTCCTGTCCCAGGGATTGAACCCAGGTCTCCTGCATTGCAGGCAGATTCTTGACCTCTGAGCTAGCAGAGTGAAACAGAACCAACAGGGTGTGTATGTGTGTGTATTTATGGGAACAGGCTCACATGGTTATGGAGGCCAAGAAATCCCATGATCTGCCATCTGCAAGTTGGAGAACCAGTAAAGCCAATTATAACTCAGTCTGAGTCCCAAGAGTTGATGGATGGCCTGGAATCCAATGGCCCAAGAACCAGCAGCTTCATTATCCAAGGGGAGGAAAAAAATACACAACTCAAGTCAAAAAGAGACAGACTTCATCCTTCCTCTGCCTTTTGTTCCATTCAGGCCCTTAAAGAGTTAGATGACGCCCACCCAACGTTAGTGAGGGAGGATCTTCTTTATTCAATCTACGGATTCAAGAGCTAATCTCTTCCAGAGACACTGTCACAGACACACCTAGAAATAATGTTTTACCAGCTATCTGGGCATCCCTCAGCCCAGTCAAATTAACACATTAAAATTAACTATCACATGTGCAGTACCTATTTTGCTCAAGAAACTGTTCAATACTATGAAAGCTGTAAGAGACATTTTCAAACTAGGTGGGTTAAGAAGGAGGGCAGAGGAAAAATAAACAGTAAAATAAGGTACCATTTACTACTAGAAAACACGCTCAAGAGTATCTCTAGCAGTCTTACTATAGCAAAAATATTGAAATTATGAAAATGCCTCTCATTAGAAAATCAGACAAATGATACATTAGTAAAAAATATTCTATGGTAGCAGAAATAAATTACTACAATACATAATACATATGAACTTCAGAAAAAAACTGTTGACAAACAAAAGCCTTCTGCTTTTGAAAAACAAAGAATATATATAGTGTGGTACAACATATAAATTTTTTAAAGTGCTGAACTAAAATATTTAATTGTTAGAAATACAAATGTAATAAAATTTCTGGAAGAAACTAAGAAGTGTGAATTGCGAAAAGATAAACAGTGGTTTCAATGATATTGGAGAAGCTCTATTTGCCAAGAAATACTTACATGTATTATATAATACTAACATTTAATATAAACACATGCATATATATCTCAATTATTTCAATGCATATATTTTATAATAAGATAAAAAGCAATGTAAGATAGCAACATATGAGTTATCATAAGGCAGAACTGAATAAATACAAATAATAATACTAGATAGTATGTTTGCATAATTGCTAGTAGCTTAATTCAGTCAGTCTATACCACAGATCCTTGAGGTAGATGCTATATTTATCCTCATATTTTAGGATAATGAAAGGAGAAACAAAGCACAGAGAAATTGAGAATGTCTGACTCCCAGATCCCAGTCAGTAATTGCTACAGTTGAAAGAAAGTCATCTCACACGCTAGTAAAGTAATGCTCAAAATTCTCCAAGCCAGGCTTCAGTAATACTTGAACCATGAACTTCCAGATGGTTTTATAAAAGGCAGAGGAACCAGAGATCAAATTGCCAACATCTGTTGGATCACTGAAAAAGCAAGAAAGTTCCAGAAAAACATCTATTTCTGCTTTCTTGACTATGCCAAAGCCTTTGACTGTGTGGATCACAATAAACTGTGGAAAATTCTGAAAGAGATGGGACTACCACCTGACTTGCCTCTTGAGAAACATGTATGCAGGTCAGGAAGCAACAGTTAGAACTGGACAGAGAACAACAGACTGGTTCCGAATAGGAAAAGGAGTACGTCAAGGCTATATATTGTCACCCTGCTTATTTAACTTCTATGCAGAATACATCATGAGAAACGCTGGGCTGGAAGAAGCACAAGCTGGAATCAAGATTGCTGGGAGAAATATCAATAACCTCAGATATGCAGATGACACCAGTCTTATGGCAGAGAGTGAAGAGGAACTAAAAAGCCTCTTGATGAAAGTTAAAGAGTTAAAAACTTGGCTTAAGTTCAACATTCAGAAAACGAACATCATGGCATATAGTCCCATCACTTCATGGCAAATAGATGGGAAAACAGTGGCTGACTTTATTTTGGGGGGCTCCAAAATCATGACCAACCTAGACAGCATATTCAATAGCAGAGATATTACTTTGCCAACCAAGGTCTGTCTAGTCAAGGCTATGGTTTTTCCAGTAGTCACGTATGGATGTGAGAGTTGGACTGTGAAGGCTGAGTGCCAAAGAATTGATACTTTTGAACTGTGGTGTTGGAGAAGACTCTTGAGAGTCCCTGTGACTGCAAGGAGATTCAACCAGTCCATTCTAAAGGAGATCAGTCCTGGGTATTCTTTGGAAGGAATGATGCTGAAGCTGAAACTCCAGTACTTTGGCCACCTCATGCAAGGAGTTGACTCATTGGAAGAGACTGTGATGCTGGGAGGGATTGGGGGCAGGAGGAGAAGGGGATGACAGAGGATGAGATGGCTGGATGGCATCACTGACTCAATGGACATGAGTTTGAGTGAACTATGGGAGTTGGTGATGGACAGGGAGGCCTGGCGTGCTGCAATTCATGGGGTTGCAAAGAGTCGGACACGACTGAGCGACTGAACTGAACATCACTGTGGATGGTGACTGCAGCCATGGAATTAAGAGACGCTTGCTCCTTGCAAGGAAAGTTATGACCAATCTAGACAGCATATTTAAAAGCAGAGACATTAGTTTGTCAACAAAAGTCCATCTAGTCAAGGCTATGGTTTTTCTGGTAGATATGTATGGATGTGAGAGTTGCACTATAAAGAAAGCTGAGTGCCCCAGAATTGGTGCTTTTGAACTATGGTGTTGGAGAAGACTCTTGAGAGTCCCTTGGACTGTAAGGAGATCCAACCAGTCCATGCTAAAGGAGATCAGTCCTGGGTGTTCATTGGAAGGACTAATGTTGAAGATGAAACTCCAATACTTTGGCACCTGATGCAAGGAACTGACTCATTTGAAAAGACCCTGATGCTGGGAAAGATTGAGGCCAGATGGAGAAGGGGACGACAGAGGTTGAGATGGTTGAACGGCATCACCAACTCTATGGACATGAGTTTGGGTAGGCTCTGGGAGTTGGTGATGGACAGAGAGGCCTGGCATGCTGCACTTCATGGGGTCGCCGGAGTCGGCCATGACTGAGTGACTGAACTGAACTGAAAGGAAGTCATATTTTAAGTGGGGAGTTTAGGAGAAACTTTAAGGTAAGGTTTGCTTTATGGAAAGAAAATTGAAACTGAATGAACAGAGTTAGTGATTCACTTCAACCTTTAAAACAAACTCTTTTAAAAAAAAACCCATGGCAATCTTTGTTTAAACAAAATATTGTATGGAAAAAATTACAAAGCCCATGAAAGGAAAGCAATTCTGATGAGAGTAAGAACCTCTCTTCCCCTCCTTATCCCCTCTTAATCTTCACCATCAGCACTCTCATACTCCAAATATTCTTTAGAATGTGAAAATAATTGATCCAAGATAAGTTTAATCTTCTCCTTTCTTTTCTCATATCTACCTTGAGGAATATGAAAGGATATTAATGTAATAACCTAATATTATCAATATTATTAATGTAATATTATTACTCATTATTGGGATCTTCCCTGGTGGTTTAGTCGGTAAAGAATCTGTCTGCAACGCAGGAGACCTGGGTTCAATCCCTGGGTTGTGAAGATCCCCTGGAGGAGGGCATGGCAACCCATTCCAGTATTCTTGCCAGGAGAATCCCCATGGTCAGAGGAGCCTGGCAGGCTGCCATCCATGGGGTCAGAAAGAGTCAGACACAACTAAGCGACTAAGCACAGCACATTAGATGTTACTGAGCCGAGATGCCTGGGGTGACATTTTTGATAGGGAATAAATGAATGTGTGTATTTCCTAAGAACAGTAAAATCTAGAGCACCAAGTTATAGTGGTGAATTAAGGGGAAAGTGAATCAAGATCAGAAAATCAAGAAGCATCTCAGAAGGTCCTCTGTGGTCTGTTAGTTCACAAGAGCTTGGGAGCACAGCCTGATAAAAACAAGCTGTGGTTTCCCTGAACAATCCATTCTGCATATTTCTCTTGACTCTGGGGCAGAAATCAGCAACCAATCCTGGATGGGGGGTGGTTGCAGAGGGAGACATCTTTATGTAAATATTTTTTCACTGATACTCACAAACAACAAGAAGGAGGAAGATGTTTCTTTCACATGAAATGACATAAATAGACAAAATAAAACAAACAATAAAACAGAAGTTGTATAATATGTACCTGAGAGATACATAGTGAGCCACCTCAACTAGCATTAACAGTTCAGCAAAGCTGGAATGGCTGACTGATGGAAACGAAAGTTAATGAATTTAAATTTCTATCCACAAAGCAATAGGAACATACTGAGACATTTGGGCTTCCCTGATGGCTCAGATGGTAAAGAATCTGCCTGCAATGTGGGAGACCTGGGTTCAATCCCTGGGCTGGGAAGATCCCTTGGTGGAGGGCATGGCTACCCACTCCAGCATTCTTGCCTGGAGAATCCCCTGGATAGAGCAGCCTGGCAGGCACAAGAGTTGGACATGACTGAGCGACTAAGCACAGTACATCACGTGTGGGCCTAGTCTTTCCAGTCTGAATGAAAACTTTTACCTGTAACCTCCATACTTAGGATGAGTAAAAGGTAGAAAACATCTAGTATGGAAAAAAATAATCAGGAAATCTTGTGAAAAATAAGTCCTGAAAATTGTCTCACGCGGACCACAAAGTTCAAAGCCTAGCTCAAATTACAAGGGATGTATTCACTGACAAGCACTCTTTGTCAAGTATTTCTGCTGGAAGGGGAAGTATTGCAAAGGAGAATAAAGGTTGTTCTAGACACAATCCAAGAAAATTGCTGTCTATTGGTATTTATCTATAAACGCCTTTCAACATTTAATTAAATAGCAAGCACTATTTTCAGTGTCAAGTTCTGCAAATTATAAGAATATTTTTACAGCAGTGCACTTTTCTAACATGTATATAAACAATTCAGCACTTGATCTATTTGATGCCAAGCAACTTTGACCTTCACAATGCTGACATCTTGTTTTGTTAAAGCATAGGCATAGTTTATACCACAAAAAGAGATCTAATTGAAGGTCCTATTAATTCACAATTTCTGCTGTGTTTGAAAATTTTTGCAGTTTCTTTGGGTTGAAATGAAAAAGAGATGTGTACAACATGTTATTGTAAAACTGACCCATTCCCTTCTCTGAGCTATAACATTTAAAGAAGAGAGTATTTGAAAAATGTCAGAGTAAAGAATAATATTTCTGAAATTTTCATTATACAAGGTCAAGATGGGACATTAAAATCATCTTCAATGAGATCTTATGATTCACTCTTACTACAGAAGATAGCCATAGTTTGGCTTATCAGAACAACAGACTGGTTCAAATTTGAGAAAGGAGTCTGTCAAGGCTGTACATTGTCACTCTGCTTATTTAACTTCTATGCAGACTACATCATGGGAAATGCTGGGCTAGAAGTCTCACAAGCTGGAGTGAAGATTTCAGGAGAAATAGCAATAACCTCAGTTATGCAGATGATACCATTCTAATGGCAGAAAATGAAGAGGAACTAAAGAGCCTCTTGAGGGTGAGAGAAGAGAGTGAAAAAGGAGGTTTAAAACTCAACATTAAAAAAACGAAGATGATGGCATTTGGTCCCAACATTTCATGGCAAATAGACAGGGGAAAAGTAGAGGCATTGACAGGCTTTATTTTCTTGGGCTCCAAAATCTGTATATATCATTAGTTAGGATATATTTATTAGTAAGACAGTTGGCTTGAGAAAAAATAATTATTGAGTTGACACCTGTAAAATGCTAGCAGATGGATTTGTTTACAAATTCTACTAGTTGTCTTCAGAAATATATATTATTAAATGCAGCATTTAGATACCCAGAATGGGACATGTGGAAATTCCAGAGGAGAGACTACCATCACACAACTAAATCCCAACTGTAATCTACAGCTTTAAATGCAATGGCTTATAGACCTCATCTACCCTACAAATCTCTGTGTGGCTGTCCACGGTCAATAGTGTCACCATTAACCCAGTTTCCTAAACCTAAGAAATGGAGGTCATTCTCAAAGCCTCTATTTCCTGTACCTCTCATTTCTAAACAATCACAAAGTCATATCTACTAATCCTTTTCCATCTAATTATTTTCCAAATTTTCCCACTCTTCTCATCAGGACCCACAAAGCTCTGGGTCTACAAAGATAAATCCAAAAATCATTTTTCTTTCAAGTGCCTGGTTCTTGCAAATCAATTGCAACTTGCTTTCATATTATTGTATCTACCCTATATTTAAATAAAACTCTTGTTAAGTCAAAAATGTATATTTTCAAGTATATCCACATTCTCCTTATTCTCCATGTCAGAAAGTCTCAACTTCACACCCTAATTTAAGTGGTGATAGGTTGCAAGTGGGAAAAATAAAATGAGTTACCTACTAAGAAGAATACTTAGGTGATATTTCCAAGTATCATTATCCCATTGCACATCACCACTCTCCAATCCTAGTTATCATTCTGTAGCTCAAGGGGAAAATAAGGCAACAAGACAGAGAGAATATTGTGAGTGAAAATGTTTCCTTGGCTCTTGGCTACTAGGGATACTTCAGAACTCTTTGGAGCTTTTGTTTTCTAAATTCATTATCTTTGTACCTATGGTTGGTAACTGCGATTGGAACTTGTAAGCCTACCAAAGCCAGTGCCCTAAGAGGCTTCTTTAACTTCTATGGTGCATATGAAGCCAAGCTCTGTGATATCTTCAGTTGTGATATTTTATTTCATTCTGTGACATTCTGACCCAAAGGATTTTCTTGGGCTCCAAAATCACTGCAGATGGTGACTTGCAGCCATGGAATTAAAAGATGCTTGCTCATTGGAAGAAAAGTTATGACCAATCTAGACAGCATTTTAAAATACAGAGACATTACTTTGCCAAAAAAGGTCTGTCTAGTCAAAGCTATGGTTTTTCCAGTACTCGCGTACAGATGTGAGAGCTGGACCATAAGGAAAGCTGAATACTGAAGAACTGATGCTTTTGAGCTGTGGTGTTGGAGAAGACTCTTGAGAGTCCTTTGGACTGCAAGGAGATCAAACCAGTCCATCCTAAAGGAAATCAGTCCTGAATATTCAATGGAAGGACTGTGCTGAAGCTGAAACTTCAATACTTTGGCCACCTGATATGAAGAACTGACTCATTGGAAAAGAGTTGGGAAAGATTGAAGGCAGGAGAAGAAGGGAACAACAGAGGACGAGATGGTTGGATGGCATCACCAACTCAATGGACATGAGTTTGCACAAGCTCTGGGAGTTGGTGATGAACAGGGAAGCCTGGTGTGCTGCAGTCCATGGGGTTGCAAAGAGTTGGACACAACTGAGCAACTGAACTGAACTTCTGACCCAAAAGCAAAAAAAAAAAAAAAAAAAGTAAAGTAGCCATTCTCCCTTCCTCTTCATCTCATAAATAGAATGTATTTTCTTTTCAGACTATGTAGTAGAAATGGCAAAATCTGGCTATGGTGAAATTTAGCTATAAAATATGTTGGACTTGGAGTTTGCATGTTATTAACGCAGAGCTAGTTATCATTATGAGTACCATGCAGTTTCAATACTTGGTTCAGTTCCTAAGAAGCTGAGCATCTGGAACTGATACCTAAACATATTAGCATGCTTGAAATCGTTATCCCTAAAAATAGGTGTGCATTTCACGGAGACAGGCAGTGTGCGTTTTGTGGCAGCGCATCAGCACATCCAGAGATGACACACTGAGCGAAATTTGATTTTGTTTCACTTTAAAGGCTCATCTAAAAGAAATCTCCCATTTCCATCATATTAAAATAAATCACAGATTTACTATTTTGTTTGTTGCTGTGACTTGTTAATTAAATCACAATGTGGTCGTGCTTATTAAGTTACAAATTATACCTTTTGGGGAAAGAACAAGTTCTGAAGTGGAACATGTTTACTTGATGTATTCCCTCTCATCTGCCTTAAGGGGAGATATAATTAAGTGTAACAAAGCAAAAGGCAAGTGAATGTGAGAAGAAAACATTGTGAGAAAATTTCTTCCAGCTGAATAAAGCTGTAACAATCTAAAGGCAGACAAATTTCTATAGATGAAAAGCTAACTTGAATCTAAAATAAGATTTAAAACTAGGAAATTTTGCTTTTAAACTTTCGTTGGACTTTCAAAATTGTCTAAAATATGATGAAAATTAAGCACCCTATATTCTCTCTCTCATCCACCTAATCATCTTCCCATTACCAACTTAAATATGCCCAAATGCTCATATGAGCCAAAGGCAAAATAGTATTCAACATCAATTAGGGACTCCAGTAATTGAAAATGTACAATATTTTAGACCTGGACTGTCCAATATGGTAACTACTAGCCATATGTATCTTTTACAATTTTTATTTAATAAATTCATAATTAAAAACAAGCAAAATTAGGATTTAGTTCCTAACTGGTTAGTGCTCAGTTAAAGTGCTCAATCAGTTCAGTTCAGTCGCACAGTCATGTCCAACACTTTGTGACCCCATGGACTGCAGCATGCCAGGCCTCCCTGTCCATCACCAACTCCAGGAGTTTACTCAAACTCATGTCCATTGGGTTGATGATGCCATCCAACCATCTCATCCTATGTCATCCCCTTCTTTTCCCACCATCACCCAAATCAGGGTCTTTTCAAATGAGTCAGTTCTTCACATCAGGTGGCCAAAGTATTGGAGCTTCAGCTTCAACATCAGTCCTTCCAGTGAATATTCAGGACTGATTTCCTTTAGGATGCACTGGTTGAATCTCCTTGCAGTCACAGGGACTCTCAAGAGTCTTCTCCAACACCGTAGTTTAAAAGCATCGATGCTTCGGTGCTCAGCTTTCATCACAGTTCAATTCTCATATCCATACATGACAACTGGAAAAATCATAGCCTTAACTAGATGGGTCTTTGCTGACAAAGTAATGTCTCTGCTTTTTAAAATGCTGTCTAGGTTGGTCATAACTTTCCTTCCAAGGAGTAAGCGTCTTTTAATTTCATGGCTGCAGTCACCATCTGCAGTGATTTTGGAGCCTCCCAAAAATAAAGTCAGCCACTGTTTCCATTGTTTCCCCATTTATTTGCCATGAAGTGATGGGACTGATGTCATGATCTTAGTTTTCTGAATGTTGAGTTTTAAGCCAGCTTTTTCACTCTCCTCTTTCACTTTCATCAAGAGGCTCTTTAGTTCTTCTACACTTTCTGCCATAAGGGTGGTGTCATCTGCATATCTGAGATTATTGATATTCCTCCCGGCAATCTTGATTCCAGCTTGCGCTTCATCCAGCCCAGCATTTCACATGATGTATTCTGCATATAGGTTAAATAAGGGATTACAATATACAGCCTTGACATACTCCTTTCCCTATTTGGAACCAGCCTGTTGTTCCATGTCCAGTTCTAACTGCTGCATCCTGACCTGCAAATAGGTTTCTCAAGAGGCAGGTCAGGTGGTCTGGTATTCCCAACTCTTGAAGAATTTTCCAGTTTGTTGTGATCCACACAGTCAAAGGCTTTCGCATAGTCAATAAAGCAGAAGTAGACGTTGTTCTGGAACTCTCTTGCTTTTTAGATGATGTAACGGATATTGGCAATTTGATATCTGGTTCCTCTGCTTTTTTGAAATCCAGCTTGAACATCTGAAAGTTCACAGTTCACGTACTGTTGAAGCCTGGCTTGGAGAATTTTGAGCATTTCTTTGCTAGCGTGTGAGATGAGTACATTTGTGTGGTAGTTTGAGCATTCTTTGGCATTGCCTTTGCAATTGGAATGAAAATTGACCTTTTCCAGTCCTGTGGCCACTGCTGAGTTTTCCAAATTTGCTGGCATATTGAGTGCAGTACTTTCAAAGCATCATCTTTCAGGATTTGAAATAGCTCAACTGGAATTCCTTCACCTCCACTAGCTTTGTTCGTGGAGTGGTGGCTGCAAGGCACTGGAGTGACTGTGAGGAAATATCCCATGTCCAAAGGCAAAGGAGAAGCCCCAGCAAGATGGTAGGAGGGGCAAAATCACGTTTAGAATCAAACCCCATACCCGCCAGAGAAGCTCAGATGGCTCAAACATACCTTGTGCACAGTAGGCCCCAGAGACCCCACAAAGACTGAAACAGAACTGTGTTTGGATGTCTCCTGAGCAGGTACACATCCTGGAATGTGAAGTCAAGTGGGTCATAGGAAGCATCACTATGAACAAAGCTAGTGGAGGTGATGGAATTCCAGTGGAGCTATTTCAATCCTGAAAGATGACACTGTCAAGGTGCTTCACTCACTATGCCAGCAATACTAGTAAAGTAATGCTCAAAATTCTCCAAGCCAGGCTTCAGTAATACATGAACTGTGAACTTCCAGATGTTGAAGCTGGTTTTAGAAAAGGCAGAGGAATAAAAAAAATAAACAAATAAAAATAAAATGAAAAGGCAGAGGAACCAGAGATCAAATTGCCAACATCTGCTGGATCATGGAAAAAGCAAGAGAGTTCCAGAAAAACATCTATTTCTGCTTTATTGACTATGCCAAAGCCTTTGACTGTGTGGATCACAATAAACTGTGGAAAATTCTGAGAGAGATGGGAATACCAGACCACCTGACCTGCCTCTTCAGAAACCTATATGCAGGTCAGGAAGCAACAGTTAGAACTGGACATGGAACAACAGACTGGTTCCAAATAGGAAAAGGAGTATGTCAAGGCTGTATATTGTCACCCTGCTTATTTAACTTATATGCAGAGTATATCATGAGAAATGCTGGGCTGGAGGAAACACCAGGTGGAATCAAGATTGCCAGGAGAAATATCAATAACCTCAGATATGCAGATGACACTACCCTTATGGCAGAAAGTGAAGAACTAAAGAGCCTCTGATGAAAGTGGAAGAGGAGAGTAAAAAATTGGCTTAAGGCTCAACATTCAGAAAACTAGGATCATGGCATCTGGTCCCATCACTTCATGGCAAATAGATGGGGAAACAGTGGCTGACTTTATTTTGGGCTTTTTTTGGGTTCCAAAATCACTGCAGATGGTGACTGCAGCCATGAAATTGAAAGACACTTACTCCTTGGAAGGAAAGTTATGACCAACCTAGACAGCATATTAAAAAGCAGAGACATTACTTTACAGCAAAGGTCTGTATTATCAAGGCTACGGTTTTTCCAGTAGTCATGTATGGATGTGAGAGCTGGACTCTAAAGAAGGCTGAGCGCCAAAGAATTGATGCTTTTGAACTGTGGTGTTAGAGAAGACTCTGAAGAGTCCCTTGGACTGCAGGAAGATCCAACCAGTCCATCCAAAGGAGATCAGTCCTGGGTGTTCATTGGAAGGACTAATGTTGAAACTGAAACTCCAATACTTTGGCCACCTGATCTGAAGAGCTGACTCATTTGAAAAGATCCTGATGCTGGGAAAGATTGAGGGCAGGAGGAGAAGGAGACGACAGAGGATGAGATGGTTGGATGGCATCACCGACTCAATGGAGATGAGTTTGAGTAGACTCCAGGAGTTGGTGATGGACAGGGAGGCCTGGCATGCTGTGGTCCATGAGGTCACAAAGAGTTGGACACGACTGAGTGACTGAACTGAACTGAGGAGGTACAGGTCAGCAGTGGACTGCTGCAGGGGGGCAGGGCTCTGGGTGCGGTAGACTTGGTTATGACATAAGCCCTCTTAGAGGAGGTTGCCATTAACCCACCATTGAGCTGCCAGAACTTACACAGGACTGGGGAACAGACTCTTGGAGGGCACAAACAGAACCCTGTGTGCACCAAGACCCAGGAGAAATGAGCAGTGACCCCACAAGAGACTGACTCAGACGTGCCTGTGAGTGTCCAGGAGTCTCTGACAGAGGTGTGGGTTGGTGCTGGCCTGCTACAAGGTCGGGGGCACTGAGTGTAGCAGTGTGTGCACGGGACCTTTTGAAGGAGGTTGCCATTATCTTCATTACCTCCACCATAGTTTGGCCTCAAGTCAAATAACAAGGAGGGAACACAGCCCCTCCCATCAACAGACAATTGAATTAAAGATTTACTGAGCATGCCCCACCCATCAGAACAAGACCCAGTTTCCCCCTCAGTCAGTCTCTCCTATCAGGAAGCTTCCATATGCCTCTTATCCTCCTTCATCGGAGGGCAGACAGACTGAAAGTGCTCAATAGCCACATGTAACTACTGAATATTGCATCTGTGAGATTTCTGTCATCAGAGAATGTTCCATTGTATAGGACTGTTGTAGCTGCACATTTGATTTAATTTTATCCTTTTTATATGGGCTTCTGCAGAGCACTCTCCAATAGGGCTTTCCATGGTAACAGAAATGTTCTATTGTTGCACTTAGCCACAGCAAAAGAAGAGACAATACCAAGAAACTGTCCCTGAAGGTGAGACTATGAGAAGATCAAAAACTACCACCTCTGTTGTATGACTTTAACATATATTAAAATATTCTCTTTAAACATATCTTCCCTTGCTAGCATAATAACATCTAAAGTTTCCAGTTTTAGCCAATCTTCTAAAACAATGAAAGTCCTATTAGTTATGCTACATAGAAGTGATAACTCATACCAACTGTCAGCATCTTCACTGCTAATAGAACTTTTTGTGATAATACAAATGTTCTATTCTTGCACTTTCCACTGCCACATGGCAGCCACTAGCCACATTCAATTACTGAGCATGTAAAATGTGGCTAGTGCAACTAAAACAAACTGAATTTGTGGTTTTATACAATTTTAATTCTTGTCAATGTAAATGGATACATGTGGCTCCTAGCTTCTATCTATACGGAAGAGCTGAAGACATTAACAGGCATGTTAAAGCATGGTGCACGCATGCTAAGTTGCGTCCAACTCTTTGTGACCCTTTGGACTGTAGCCCACCAGGCTCCTCTGTCTATGGAGTGGTAAGCTGAATTAAAAGATGACCCCAAGATTTCCCTCCCTGGTATACACACCCTTCTCCCTAAGAGTGGGTGGGAGTTGTGAACATAATGGGATTTTACTCTTCCGATTTGGTTCAGTTTAGTTGCTCAGTCGTGTCCAACTCTTTGTGACCCCATGAATGGCAGCACGCCAGGCCTCCCTGTTCATCACCAACTCCCGGAGTTCACTCAAACTCATGTCCATCGAGTCGGTGATGCCATCCAGCCATCTCATCCTCTGTCGTCCCCTTCTCCTCCTGCCCCCAATCCCTCCCAGCATCAGGGTCTTTTCCAATGAGTCAACTCTTCTCATGAGGTCAGATAACTCTGAGTTAATCAAAAGAGTGGGTTTTCCTGTATGGGCCCAACCTACTCTGGTGAATCCTTAAAGAGGACTGTGCTCTTCTTGAAGAGAGAGATTTCAGTATGAGAAAGATTGAAGATGCAAATGCAATGTTTGCTATTTCTAAGAGCTGAAAGTACCCAGCAAGAAAACAGAGCTTCAGTTCTATTGTTGCAAGGAACTGAACTCTGCCAACAGTCTGAATAATCCTGGGCAAGAATCCTGAGCCTCAGATGATGTCACAGCTCTGCACACACTTTGACTGCAGGCTTGGGAGACCCTGAGCAGAGGACCCAGTTAACTCATGCCTGGACTCCTAACCCTCAGAAACTGAGATAATAAATGTGTGTTGGTTTAAGGTATGAAGTTTGTGGTACTTGTTAAGCAGCAACAGAAAACTAATATAGAAAAATTATGCTTAACCTGTTTAAGAAAACCTGCTTTAAAATTTTTAGCAGAATGACTCAACTTGTAAAATTATGTTGTCTATTCTTAACTCTCTCCTAAAGTAGATATTAAGGTATTTGGAAAATTTTGTTAGCCCGATTTTATGAATTGGAAAAGGAGGATGAGAAAGAAGAAAAGGTAAACTTCATAACAATAATGATAAGCATAGTAGTGATAACAATAATAGTGTTCAAAGTGATAATGGCAATAAAGCTGATGCTAACAACACACATTTACTGATTTATGCCATGCTTTAAGTAACTAGAATAACCAGTGAAATTTTACTTGATATTTATTTCAATGTGCAATTTGATTATTTCTGAAAATTTTTTCTTGTCATCAATAATGGAAGTATCTTTGAATCAGAATCATTGTTTTTATCCACAATAATGAATATATAAAATACATGATCTGAATTTGAGATGTTAAATGGCTAAGATTTGAACCACAACAAAGCAGAAACACTTTAACAGGAATTTATATTTTTAAAAATCTCAAATTTAGCATTTTTTAAAAAGAAATATTTGTAGTTTCCTGGATTGGAGACTAAAGCCATTAGGATAACCTTATTGTTAACCTCAAAAAGAAAGAATTATAGTGATAAAAAAATGTTTGACCTCTCTATTGATTTAGTTTATCCATTTTATAAAATTAAATTCTGTATCTGAACCAAATCTGTTTAAAAGGATTTTCACCATGAGAATACATTTCATTATATGTAGGATACCTTGACCCAGTAGAAACTGAAGATCATATATATCTACACACTGAGACAAAATCTCCTCTTATAATAAACCATAACTAGAATACAGTCTTTCTTTTACATGATAACAAAAAGATAAAATGTAGGTCAGACATTCAGAGAAATAAAAAAGGAAAACATATCTTTATGATTTTACTCAAAAGAACTAAGTGTTCTTAGTTCAAAGAACAGGTCAGTCTTAGTTCTTTGGAACAGAAAGATGATGTGCTGATAATAAACAGGGAGGCAGACCCAGCTACAGCAATCAGAGTATCATTTTGCTAACCAGGTTATTCCATTTGTAGATGTTAATAAAGCTTTACTTGCCTCAAGATGGATGTACACAGACTAGATAAATTCTTGAGGTCCCGAGCTCTTTTTAAATCCTTGCCAATCAAAATCCTGAACTTACATGGACACTGGTATTCACAGAACTCTTCCCATCAAAGATCACTTGAACTGTGAGTATCACTTAGGACTGTTTTTCTTCAACCCAGTGCATAGTTCAAGCAGAGAGGCTCTGCTGTTCTAACCCTAAACTTTGGGGGAATATTGGTATGCCCTTCTTGTTCTTGTTATCACTGAGAAGTAGCACGTCCAGCTAGATGTAGTTGTATCACAAGGCAGCAGCAAGAAACATCAACTCCAAGCTGAACCCACAGCATTGAACAAATGCTCTCTCCTTTTAGATTTTTATCTATTTTTGCCTCAGAGAAAGAATGAGGCCACTGGTAAAGACATCTGCTCCTTATACCCGACAGAGAAACTTCCTGTCCTAGAGCACTGGTAAATTGTAGTGATGTCGTGGAGGCTGAATGGGGAAAGGACAGAGATATCATCTTCCTTCATGACTCAAAGCAAGTCTCTTTTATTCTATAAATATTTGAGAAACTACTCTGAGCAGATTTTAAGTTAGACATTGGTGCTGCATGGTGCAGAAGCCTTGTGAGGATGTTCTAGAGATTGGCTGACAACAATGTGCTTACAGTTAACAATATTGTACTATACAATTAAACATTTGTTAAGAGGGCAGAACTCATATTTACCTATTCTTACATTTAAAAAAAAAGAATATATATTTGTCATCCCAGTAAATATGTACACAGGAAGCAATCAATATTTGGGGGAAGTTAAAAAAGAAGACAAAATATCATCAATTTTTCCCCCTCATGGATTATAAAGCCATGCTGCTGCTGCTGCTAAGTCGCTTCAGTCATGTCCAACTCTGTGCAACCCCACAGACGGCAACCCACCAGGCTCTCCCATCCCTGGGATTCTCCAGGCAAGAACACTGGAGTGAGTTGCCATGTCCTTCTCCAATGCAGGAAAGTGAAAAGTGAAAGGGAAGTCGCTCAGTCGTGTCCAACTCTTAGCGACCCCATGGACTGCAGCCTACCAGGATCTGCTGTCCACGGGATTTTCCAGGCAAGAGTACTGGAGTGGGGTGCCATTGCCTTCTCTGTATAAAGCCATGGACGGGGTCAGATATTAACCAAGTCATAAAAATATATGATTAGAAATGCAATAATATTCTAAAATGAGGAACCTACTTTAGATTACAGACAGCTTTAGTGAAACAGTCACAGAGACACCAATCTGTGAGCTAAGGACAAGCAGGCATAGGAAGAGGTCTGGTGGCCGGAAAGGAATGCTCTAGACAGGAGGAGGAAGGGGAGTGTGGGTGGAGACTCAAAACAGAAACAGCTTCATGCATTTGAAGAGCTTACGGGCTAGTGTGGAGAGACCAGAAGACAAGGATCCCTGGAGGTCAGGACTAGCTCATGCAGAGCTTGTGGGCCACTTAAGAAATGTACATTTTTCCTGAGAGCAATCTGTTAAAGTGCTCTAAACAGATGAGGTTCATAATTCATTTTTTAAAAGAAAGAATGGGGGAGATATTTATGAAGACAGTAGGGCTCATTAAACCTAAATTATCTTACTAGTTTAAAAAGTTTCTTAGCAATATATTCTCTAAGCTCATTCAGCTGTCATTACACAGGTTTCTGACTTTACAAAGCGAGACTGTATGTGAACCTGGGCCCACATATCACTATCTTTTCCTCAACCTAGGCCACCTCCACACATTAGCTAAGCTTTCTCAACTATGGCACTAACGACATTTGGGACCAGGTGCGTCTTCCATGAGATCTGAAAAGCTTGTGTGAAGCATTTCCCCTCCTATTCACCACAGTGCTTGAAGTTTCTATTTCTTAGCTCCCCTTTCCTCCGGTCTCTGTAATGGTAATGGTGTAAACACACTGAACCAGAGGCGTTCACTAAGTCCACAAACGTCATCAGCGAGTTTGAGAAGCAATTCATGTATGGATGGGTGCACCGATTTGGAGACAAGTTATCAGGTCTGGAATCTTGGTTCTGCCACTATTCGTTTGGGCAATAATTTAATCTTTCTATGCCTCAAGTTCCCCACTTATAAATGGGGCTATTAACAAGCCTATGTCACTGAGCTGTTGTGAGGAACAAGTGAATTCATATGTTTGAATATGAATTAATATATGTGAGAACAGTTCCTTGAACATTGGAAGTACTATTTTTTTTAAATTTTCATTATTGGTTTATAAAACTAATTGTATTAACCATCCTGTATTTCAGTTCAGTTCAGTCGCATCCAACTCTTTGCGACCCCATGAATTGCAGCACACCAGGCCTCCCTGTCCATCACCAACTGTATTTAGGTGTGTGTATATAAATAGAAGAATAGATAAATTTGGATAAAAATAGATAAACAGCAAGAGCCTAGAATATGGGAAACTACCTAGAGGCCACAAGTCAAACTGAAAATCAACCTATAAGTATCCATAATTAAGGATCTCCTACTATATCAGTGGTCTGTACATTAAGGGAGAGGGGCTAGAGAAATAGAAGACCTAATTCCACTCTCTAGGGGGTTTACACGCTGCATTGAAAAACTGAACAAATGTTCAAATATATACTAATTGTTCCAGGTACCACAGAGAGATATTAAAGAGCCAGATACATGGCACATACAAGAAGTGCCAAATAGGGGAAAAAAGAAAAAAAAAGTGGTGGCAATTTATTGTAATGCTGCAATGGTGTGTCTTGGACAGACATGGGTGTATCATAGCTTGTAATAATGAAAACTTTAAGACACAACCTAAGTGTTCATCAATAGATATCTAGTTAACTATATCACGGGACATATATCCATTCAAAATGATTACATAGTTTTCTTTTTTTGAAACAGGAAAATTCTCAGGGCATATGGCATACCAGTACGGGAAAAAATGTATGTTACATAATAAAATGTACATCATGTTCCAATATATAATTAAATGTGTGTGTGTATTTGTACACATTCTCTATGAGTGCCTACAAAATGAAGAAACATAGTATAGTTTCAATACTTATTTCTTTGGATAGGAACTCTCTTCAGAAACTACTGTTCTTTTTTTATATTTATAGCTACTATTTATATTTTTTAAGCTAAGTACTGAAATTCTTATTTAGGAAAGAAATTGGGAGAGAACAGGAAATATTAAAAGAAAATATGCTTTTCCTAACACTGACAAAGCATATCAAAGAGCTGACATGGTGTGCATCTTATTTTGTAGATTTCTCAAAATTTATTATAGAGCCACTCAGTGCACTTTTAATGTAATGATTAGCTTATATTATGCAGTTCTTGAGTAGAATTTGGGTCAGCTCTGCATGCTCATTACTTGTGCAAGAAGCTAGGACAGACAACTTTCACAGCTTGAAAAGTATTGATACCACTGATGGATGAAATGCTTTCTAAGCACGGAAACAGCACTTTAAGAGAGTAAGGGGAAAGCTGCAGGTTTCCTGGTCACTGAAATATACATAAGGGTCATTTAGAGAGTAAGAGTTCCAAACACTAACTCTGTAATCAGAGAACACAGCTGGAGCAGAATACTAGGAAATACTTGAATTTCATGGCCCAAGTCTTGTGTTTAGCGCAACAACTCTGCCACAGAGAAAGTCTGTTGCTTGAGATGCTAATACAAAGGTAAGAGAAAGTCCCAAACAAGTTAGTTTCTCCATTTTGAAAAAGATAACACCCAAGTGACTGACTGTAAATACTTCTATCTGGAAGGAAACGGCTCAAAACCTCAGCAGACTATATGCCAAACTACCCTTTTCCTCTGCACAGTCACAGGACAATGGCAGCCAACCAAGTAGTAGGATATGAAATCCCTCTTGCATTTCCACCCTCTACCTTCACCCACTATCCTTTCTGTCCCCATATGAAGACCAAGATGTTCAGGCCACTGGCCCTTGCTTCTTAGGAAAAGAAAAAAAAAGATCCACCATCACTAAGTAAAAACAACCGACTATGACACATATAAACTGAGCTCATTCTATGTCCACAATCGTAATTTGGAACAAGTTACCTAAACTGCCTGGGCTGTGAGAGATGAATTTGAACCTTTAAGCTTATTTTTAGCTCCACAATTCTATGTTTCCATAATGATTAAATTCATAGGCATTAGTAAATACCTTAAACACATCAAGGAATATTTGGGCTTTTGGTGAGCAAAGCTTGGAAAACACTAAAGAAAAAAAAGAAAAAGAAAAATGTATTCCTCAGGATAAAATTTCAAGCACTGACAACCTGGGCAAGAGAGAGAGTTTGAGTTTTTCTAAAATCTTTCAGACCACACAACAAATGTGGCTACACATTGCTCCACCCACTCATATCTACTATGCTGAGATGGTATACTACGCGTAATGCCTTCAGGAGGCCCAGAAACTCTTAAATGGATCAAATCAGAAAGCACTGATAGCCCCACTGAAAATTCTTCACTTTTATGTTTCCAGTAAAATATCTAAACAATTTAGTTTCAGATGAGCTTTAAATTTATGACTGCTCATCAGAACTAAATTCTTTTAGGGTTCTACCCATTACTAAGTGTTGCACAGCAAAGTACAAATGAAATCTTTAAAAAGAGCTCAATATTTTGTAGTACACTTAACAGATTGAGCAAAACATTTTTGTTTGTGGGAAAATTATACTGACTATAACGAACATGTTTTGTCTAACTAGATTGCTTCACATACCACAGTCTGTAGGAGAGACAAATTAAAAACTAAGCTTTAATATGAGTTGGCAAAGTGTTTTTGTACCCTTTCTTCTCTGACTCTTTTAAGGGCTGATTCCACATTAGGATCATCCAATTACTTCCTGCAGCATGTCCATCATTTAGTAAAATATCTTATCTTCTTACTTTAGGCTTTTATTCTGTTTTCTGAACTTCTTTTGTTCAAACTTGATTTTTTTTCCTCCAAAGCTCTGTATTATTTCCCCCTAAGCTTATTTTCCCAATAACTCTATGTTTTCTCTCTTTAAGCACCCTAGAACATGGTCTCTTTTTTTTCCAGATGGCTCTAATCTCATCACTTAGTCTTTTTCCTCTTAGTTTTGATAAGCAACACTTTCTCAGCCAGTAAGCAAGGACAAAATCTGCACATATAATTTTGACTTCACTTTATGCTCTCACTGATCTGATTTGTCATCTCTTCCAATTGCAGCAAGCAAACTAAGCAATTGCTATAAAATTAAGTTACTTTTGCTCAGGTCAGATGTGTCAGTGTGGGCTTTCTAAAGCTAAAAACAGAACACATCACTTCATTATCCTAGTTAGATTAAAATCTTTAGTGAATCTCCAGCTTCTCTGCATTGGCATAGTAACTCCTACCATAAAGTATTCGGATCTACAATATCTAGCTCCTGCTGATTCCTCAGGTTTCTCCTCCAACAATTTTTCTGTTGCAATTTCTGCTCAACATACTTGAATCCTGGCAGTTTCTCCAAACACTATGTCTTCAGGTGTCTTTGCCTCTCCCCTTCCTCTCAGGGAATAGCCAGCCCTTTTTTTATTCATCTCAAGAGTCACACCCTGGAACGCCTTCTTACCTTTGTCTTCCCCCACCCCTTAGCCCTGGATTTGACTGTGTCACTAAATTCCCCTTGTTTCTCTCTCAGAGGATTTACCTCTAGGTTTTGTTAGAGGTGGTGGTTTATTTAGAAATCGCTCTCCTCAGTGGATGCTAGACTATAAATTGCAAATTTATAGTAAATGTGCCCTTCATTTGCTTATTTGCACAATAAAAATTTAGCTGTCACAAAATGTTTGTGAGAAAAAATTTGTACCACCAAATGACAAATGAGAAAGGCCCCTAGAAATCCTAAGTGTCATACAATAAGATCAGCCACAGTAAGATCATTTCATTAGTGTGGTGTTAAAAGGGGAAAAGGTCAGCATGTAGGTTTGCTTGCAACTTTTGTAAAGCTTGAATCATTGCTCATACACTTCTATTTTTCCTTTGAACTTGTACAAGAAGGACGCCCCTGGGGTAGAAGCCAACTAAAACAAAGGTTCCTACCATTTCTCCCATTCAAGCAGACTTTTACTCTGTCCTCAACATAAAGTATTCCCGAACCCACTGTTAAATAAAGAATGGGGCTACTGTTCCATGGGGCCAATTCTGACCCCTCAACACCTCTCATTCTCATACCTCCCTTCTGCCTGGATGTCTACTCCAGTGGATTTGGCCCATTTAGTCAATGCCCCTCCTTACTTTGCTTGTGCTATGGATACATGCTGCCAAGTAGCATTTAGTCATTATCTCATTTAAAGTTCACACAAATCCCATAATATTGGTTCTATTATTTTCCCTATTGTATAATTAAAGGAACCATAGCTTGAATTAATCAAATTACCCCAAAGTGAAGCAGGCAGAGAGAGGCAGAGCGGGAATCTGAAACAGGTTCTGGCCAACTGCAGATGCTGAGCTCTTAATCACTGTTCAGCACTGTCACTTGACCACAGCTTCATCAAACTCTTCATTGTAGATGAACCCCTGACATTCTTCATGCAAATGGTCTAAAATAAATTTTGTTCATGAATATGTCTTTAATTTCCTCTTGTATTAGGAAATTAATACATTTCCTCTTGTATTCCCCTTCTCTTTATTCAGCATAAAGGGCATGCATGCTCAGTACGTCTGACTCTGTGCAGCCCCATGGACTGTAGTCTGCCAGGTTTCTCTGTCCATGGAATTTCCCAGGCAAGAATATTGGAGTGGGTTGCCATTTCCTCCTTCAGGGGATCTTCCCAACACAGGGATTGAACCTGTGTCTCCTGCATTGGCAGGTGGATTCTTTACCACTGTGCCACTTTGGAAGCTCACCTAGTAAATTATATTCTATTGGACCTGGATATAAGGAGTATTAATAGGGAAGAATTGAGACTAAATTTCTTGGAGCTTTAATTCCCTAATTAGGATTGTCAAAGGGGCAATTCAGAGACTGGACTGGGACGAAACCTGAAAACAATAATGAAAATGACAATAATCAGTATTTATTAGGTCTTTACTATATTCCAGTCACTTTGCTCTAAGTTCTAATTGTTTCATTTAACCTTCATATCAACTCCATTAAAGTAGATATTTTTGTTATTTTCCTGTTACAAATGAGGAAACGGAGGCAAAGAGAGTTTACATAATTTACTCAAGTTCACATCTTTGTAATTTGTGAAACCAGCTGTCAAAACCTGAGGCCAAACTCTCAACCATTAAGCTATGCTGATTGTCAGGAGACTGGCATCCTTCACTCAGTCTAGTTTCTGTGAGACGGAGGGCCCAAAAGAGGAACAGGAACTGATAATATAGGCCCTATCAAAAGGTGGTACATTTCCCATCAGTGGAGGCAAATGCTGGAATGACTACTCTTTAGGAATATTTAATATAGTGGAAGAAGTCCATGATATTCCTCCGGAACAAGAAAGAAAACTGCGACCCTAGAAATCTGGAGAAGTTTCTGACTCCTAATTTTCTAACATTTAGGCAAAAGTCCATATAGCCAAAGCTATGGTTTTTCCAGTAGTCATAAATGGATGTGACAGTCGGACCATAAAGAAGGCTGAGCACCAAAGAATTGGTGCTTTCGATGCTGCAAAGACTCTTGAGAGTCCCTTGAACAGCAAGGAGATCAAACTAGTCAATACTAAAGGAAATCAACCCTGAATATTCATTGGAATGAATGATGTTGAAGCTCTGATATTTTGGCCACCTGATGTGAAGAGATGACTCATTGGAAAAGACCCTGGTGCTGGGAAAGATTGAGGGCAGGAAGAAAGGGGTGACAGATGACAAGATGGTTAGGGGTAACAAAGATTCAGACACAACTTAGTGACTGAACCACCAGAGAGTTTACCACACGTTCTACAATGACTGGCTTCCCTCCCAGACTTTCACATATTTGAAAGTAGAACTGTCTCAGTTCTTGTTAGCATTTCCAAGATCTGATACAGTGTAGGCTCTCCATACACATGTAAAATGTTTCTTCTAGTAAAAGAAAGTTTTACTGAAGGGATTATAGATCAATACTTTAATGAATGATATAATCTCTAGGTTACCATACAGGATTTATTTTTTATTTGGAGGGCAGTTTATATTCACACATAGTTCAATATTCAAGGAGTACAAAAGGGCATGCAATGCAGAAATCTCTCCCCAGATCATGCCCTTAGCCACCTAGTTTATCCAGAGAGGGAGAATCAAAGGTATCAATTTTTAAAGTAAGCCTCATAAGGTATTTTATGTTTATGTGAATATAAATTCATTTTCTTCCTCATTCCTTTCTACAAAAATGTAGTACATGAGTCTAGCTGCCTTGGAACTTGAGTTTATCCCTAAACAAAGTATCTCAAAGTGCATTCCTACGACTATGAGTTTTCTCAGTTGTTACACTTTTTTAAGAGTTATATCACTTTCTAATGTAAAGATGTTTCATTGTTTATTTACATGGTCTCTACCATGGACATTAGAGTGTTTCCAACAAAACTGTCTATTCTTTCTAGTAAAACTTACTGTTTGAGAGCAGATTTTAGAGGGCATTTTATTAACACTATTATGTAATATTTAGGTTGTATCCTTATTAAAATTATACATACATATAATTAAAAAGCAACATTATTCCACAAGGTTTCATTTAATAAGAATTATAGATATGACAGAAATCAACATCAATGTTACAGGTATTCTCACAAAAGGAATCTAAGTCTTTTGAAAAAGAAACAACCCAATATATTTAAGGTTGGCATAAGGTTTCCTAAAATACAAAAAGTCCAGAGATGACAGAAGAAAAATGGTCAATGTATTCCAGGGTAAATGATATTTAAACACATTCTGTCAAAATTTTTGAATTACCATAAAACATTTAAATCTAGGAAGAAAATACATTCATAATAAAAGAAAAACCCAACCTAGACTTATAAGTTCCTGTGACATAAAATAGCAGAAGTCATGAAAGCAGCATTTGAGAGCCAAAAGGCAAATGTTAATGGTATTAGAAATTGATTTTTATGAAATATAAAGATTAAAAAAATGCAAAACTAATAAACATATAATTCAGTGGCAGAAAGCAGAAATCATTTAGCTGTCTTTAAGTAAAAAGAACTTTAATATAAGGAAATAGAGTCCTAAAAATCATTTCAAGAAATGCAGGTATGGTTTCCATTGTGTGTAGTCTAAGAATGACACTCAGAATAAGCCTCTGTGGCAGGTAGAAACTTCACATCCCTTCAGTACAGCTGTTACTAGGAAATGACTGTCCAATGACCACATTTGCCAACTTCCTTGCGTGTAGATAAAGCCAGGTCACTTAATAGCCCTCACTAGTGGAATATGGTCAGAAGCGATGTGTGTCATTCCGGGGCCAGAGATTTTAAGACGGAAATGTACTTTTTCCACAAGCCCTTTTTCTTTCTGCTATTTGAACACAAAAGATGATGAAGACTAGAGGATTCCAGAGCCGCAGAATGGAAGAAAAGTGTCAGCCAACCAGGAATACTAGCACTGAACTATTTGAAAACTATTAAGGTGTGTTAAAAGACTTAGGTATAAAATAAGCTACAAAGATATATTGGATGATGTGGGAAATATGGTTAATATTTTAGATTGACTATAAGTGAAGTATAACCTTTAAAATTTGTGAATCACTACATTAAACACCTGTAACATATAATACTGTACAGCAATTACACTTCAATTTAAAATTTTTAAAGTAATAATTTTTAAAAACATAAAAAAGTGTTAAAACAGTGAAATTTTAGTGTCTGTTTGTTGCAATAACTGCATCATTTTAATTGACAAAAGAGCCAAATTTGACTACAGACTTAAGCATCACAACTGGGAAGTTGAAGAATCAAGAGATTCTCTAGAATCATTGACATCCAAGGATTTAGATGCTGTTGCTATCACTAAATTGCCCAAGACACCCATGAAGCAAGCATGTGGACCCTAGAATGCAACTGTAGCACAGACAAAAAAATCATCCCCGTAGCTGTGTTTGCTAATGGCAGGAACAAAATACAAGAAAGAAAAGTACTGCCCAACTGAACTCCTACAAAACACAAGAAGCATCTCATTGCCAAAACCAACTTACATCCAGAATTTCTTCTACAAGAGCATCTAGAAAAATATACTCTTTTTGCTTTCTGGCTCCTGTAGTAAAGCACACTGGAAGGAGGTGAGACCAGCTGCTGACTGACAATCCACCACAACCATCACTGCACTACGACTCCAGTGTTTTTGCACAGAAGCACACATATGTACATGTAGGTCTAGAAGAAAATACACTAAAATATTAAGAATACTTTCCCATGAAACAGGACAATATGGACAAATTTTATGTATTTTTTATCTTCCAAATTTTCTACAATGAATATGCATTACTTTTATCATGAAAACATAGAAATACTTTTTAAAGTATGATGTACTATTGCTGATAAAATATAATTTATTGTTAATGATACAATTCATCTCATTTTATTTTTAAAATTTAATATAACTCCATTCTTTACTTCTACCACCCAAAATTAGCCTCACACAAAGGTCTAGAAAAGTATTTTAAAAAAAGAATTTCTGATAAATGTTAACCACTGCACACATTTTTCCTTTGCTATGATAGATGTCTGTATATGATTTGTTTTCATAACTAAATTGGAAACTACCTTAAACACAGGAACCATTTTTTTGCACACAAACAATCAAGTTAAGAAACGGATTATTGATTAAGCTAAGTAGATTTCCCCATGATTAGTAATGATATGAAAAGAACTTGTCAACAAGGGTTATAAAAAAAAACTAAAGACTTAAGAAAATATGATATTCTGATAACAGGTATAGGAGCAAAAAGAAAGAGAAACCAAAAAAATTATAGGACTTTGTCTGTGTATCTCTCATTCACCTTAGAAAAGGGATTGGTTTTAACAGGAAATTCCAAAAGGGTAATAGTCTTATTGTTTTCTATTCAGTGGGCCAGAAGGGAAAAACATAAAAAATGAACAGCTGATGAGTAAGTGCGGCCAATTCTAGACTCTCAATTCAGTGAAGGGAATTGTGGTTTTTCAAGCAACATTCAGAATCCATTTTTCTGCCACCATTTGTCTCTATTCCATATCGAATGTTCTATCTTTCTAGCCAGCCACTCTGATAAAATGTAAGTAAAGAACCACCAGTGATGTTATAAATGAAGTACTTAGAAACTTGCAGTAATAGGAGATATTAATAATAACCTTAATGAAAATTTGTAGGAACTCAATTCATCATTTGAAAAACTAGCAACAAATGGTAATTCGTGCTGTTGTTAAGAGCTCAGGGAAAAAAATCTATTAATTAAAAATGTGTAAGTACAAAGCTGCAGTACTGTAATCTCCACTGAGTTGTATGAGTATTCTGTAAATTACCTCTCAGGGTTCCTTAGATTTTCTTTTCCTAGGAATAGACACCTGTAAGACATTGTTTTTACTAAAAACCCTCCCAAACTGCCAGCAGCTACAACAACCAAGGCAGACTGCATTTCCCCAAATCTGCCATCTTCTGTTTTCTATAGTGTGACTTTCTCCTCCTCCTCAAGCTGTAGAGTTAATCCCCATGCCCTGGAACTTGGAAGGGCAGAGCCTGCTTTAACCAGTATGCTATGCATACTACAGAAGAAGTGACTATGTGGCTTCCTCGGGTTATTCTAAAAAGAGAAAAAAGAAATTCTATTTCTGCTTTGGTCTCTTGGAATGCTTGCCCTATGGAATCTCTCTTGGGATTGTCATGCTTGAAACCCAGGTGCCATAGATAAAGAGGTCCAAACCAAAGTGAGACTGCTTATAGTTTGATGGGTGACAGTTCCAGCTGAATCGAGTCCTCATCTTACTGTACATAAAAATCAACTCAAAATGAATTAAAGATTTAAAAGTAACACGCGAAACCATAAAACAGAAGAAAAGCTTAGAGGAAAATTTCCTTGACGTTAACCTTGGCCATTATTTTTAGGATATGCTACCAAAAGCTCAAGCAACAAAAAGAAAAGCCTCTACACAACAAAGGTAACAATCAACAAACTAAAAAGGCAACCTATGGAATGGGAGGAAATATTTGCAAGCCATATGTTGGATAAAGGGCTTCTTATAATTTGAATATATATATATATATATATATATATATATATAATATATCAGGAACTTATACAACTCAAGATAAAAAAAAAACAAAACACAATACTTTTCCAGAGAAGATAAACAGCTGACCAACAGATAAATGAAAAGCTACACAGCATCACTAACCATCAGGAAAATACAAATCAAAACCACAATAAGATATCACTTTACACTTGTTTGGGTGTCTATTATTTAAAAAAAAAAAACAATGTTATTAATTTTAAAAAAACACATTTTTTAAAGTATATTATTAAAAAAAAAAAGTGTGACCGAAGATGTGGAGAAAAAGGAACACTTGTACACTGTTAGTGCGAATGTAAATTGGTACAGCCATTATGGAAAATAGCATGACAGTTCCTCAAAAAACTGCAAATAGAACTACCATATGATCCAGCGATCTCTATTTTGGGTACATACCAATCTCTCTCTTGAGTATATTTCTTCAGTACCTTTAAAAAATATCTGCACTCCCATATTCATTGTGGCATTATCCACAATAGCCAAGATACAGAAAAACCTAGGTAACCATCAACAAATGAATGCATAAAGTAATCATGATATATATACATATACAATGGAACATCATTCAGCCTTAAAGAAGAAACTCCTTCCTTTTAAAACAATATGGATGAACCTGGAAGACGTCATGCTAAGTAAAATAAGTCAGACAAAGAAAAAAAGCTACATGATCTCACTTATACATGGAACCTAAAAAGTCATATATATCGAAGAAGAGAGTAGAATGGTAGTTAGCAGGGACAGGGAGGTAGGGAAAACAAGATGCTGGCCAAAATGTACCAAGTTGCAGTTATGTAGAATGAGTAAGTCCAGAGATCTAATGCACAGAAATATGACTACAGTTAATAATACTGTATTGAATACTGGAAATTTTCTAAGAAAGTAG
Organism: Budorcas taxicolor; assembly: GCF_023091745.1. Classification (NCBI taxonomy): domain Eukaryota; kingdom Metazoa; phylum Chordata; class Mammalia; order Artiodactyla; family Bovidae; genus Budorcas; species Budorcas taxicolor. Next base: position 27,541,823 of record NC_068918.1, read on the forward strand.
ACTGCAGGTGTTCTCATCACACAAAAAATGTGTAACTCTGCATGAGGATAAGATACGCTAATTAGCTTGACTGTAATAAGTTCTTTGCTAGGATAAGATGTCAGTTAGCTGGACTGCAGTTAGCACTTCACTATGTACATGTGCATCAAATGATATTATATACCTTAAATATGATCAAACTTTTTTAAAAAATAAAATCAAATAAAACAACCTTTTCACAAAGTCTCACATTCTTTGGATTGGTATACACTGTTCATGACTCCTTCAGCCTTCAGTTCAGTCGCTCAGTCATGTCCAACTCTGCGACCCCATGAATCGCAGCATGCCAGGCCTCCCTGTCCATCACCAACTGCCAGAGTTTACCCAAACTCATGTGCATCAAGTTGGTGATGCCATCCAACCATCTCATTCTCTGTCATCCCCTTCTCCTCCTGCCCCCATTTCCTCCCAGCATCAGGGTCTTTTCCAATGAGTCGACTCTTTGCATGAGGTGGCCAAAGTATAGGAGTTTCAGCTTCAGCATCAATCCTTCCAATGAACACCCAGGACCGATATCCTTTAGGACGGACTGGTTGGATCTCCTTGTAGTCCAAGGGGCTCTCAAGAGTCTTCTCCAACACCACAGTCCAAAAGCATCAATGCTTCGGCATGCAGCTTTCTTCAGCCTTATATCCCTACCTCTTTCCACATTATACTTCATGGTCTTGGAGCACCAAATCACACAGATTCACTGTCTCTCACCAACATTCACAACTTTTCACATATTGCCTCTGTCTCAATGTTCTCCTTATACTTTTCCAATCATTAAACGTTCCTAACCCTTCAAGCAGCCACCCATGTGAAGTGTCTCTCAACTTCCTTGATAAATTATGTCTATATTCTCACCATACCTGATATATGTCTTTTTAACTCAAGAGCTTATCACAACATCTAGCACATAAAATTATGGACTCTGTGGATACTTGCTGGGTTACTGGATAAAGAACTGGATCAATGCGTGAACACATGGTTGGACAGAAGGATAACTGAATGGACTTTGGAAGGTGATCAGAAAAGTTTTCTGAGAAGATATATTTTCCTCTCAAAGACTGAAAGCATTGTAGTGAAGAAAGGAATACATTCCAGTTGGGTAGACTAATCAGAAGAAAAATGAAAGGAAAGTGAGAGGAAGATCTGTGGAGACAGT